>NC_056725.1:1157543208-1157783208 GCF_019279795.1 Protopterus annectens | reverse complement strand
GATTTTAGGGCTAGGGATTGAAAAGGGAGTTTTTTAGACTTGGAGAGTGGATGTGGAGTTTTAAGGTTAGGTAGGGAGTTAGGGAATTTGTTTGGGAGAGTGGGATTTTACATTTAGGGAACAAGGAATCTGGTTAGGAACTGGGTGAGAGTTTTAGGGTTAAATTGCTTATCTAGTAAAGTCGTACATATTAATTATTTTGGGTGATAGGAGGGCTAAATAGTAAGCAAGGTTGAACTAGTAGGAGTTAGAGCACTTGCCTTTCAATTAAATGGCAATGAGCAAGTGTGCCACAACCTAACAGCATCCCACATTCAGGTATCGTAAATAAACTGTCCCAGCTAAATGTAAAAACCTGTGCATCTCTCTCCGCTAAATGTAAAATCTCTGTGTAACTCATTGGATAGCCAATTAGCTTGCAAACAGAACCCATGAAATTAGGGTAGACGGCTCTACATCCTCCAAAACACCTTTCACTAGCAGTGTCTCCAGGGTTCAATCCTTGGGCCACTTGTCTTTGGCATTTACTTTTTGGAGGTCAAAGCAAATGTTAAGGATTTATGACTGACCAGATCTCCAGATGACTGTAAACTTGGTGTCATCATTAACTCCCCAGAGCCCACACAGATCCTCAAAGAAGGCCTTTTCTCAAACAAGTACCTGGTGATGAGGCCACGGACGAAAACTAAATGCCAGGAAATGTCTAATAGTATAATTTGGCAAGTATGACTTCCCTTGTAACTATCACTTCAACAACACTCCCCTGAATGTTGATCCTGTAGACGGGGAGCTGCAAAGCTATGTAGACAGTGAACTGTCCTTTGCTCACCACTGTGTTGTAAGGAGATCTCTTTTCATCGCACAGCTAAGATATGGCAGCAGGGTCTGAGGATGTAATCATTCCACTGATCGAGTATAATCCCTCTTTTGTTAGGTACCTGTCCAAACATTTGTCATAACTTTAAAGAATGCATTGCTTTCTCACTTTAAAAAAAAAAAAAAAAAAAAAAAAGTGAAAAACCTAAATCATATAAAAAGTATGCAGACCATCTCAGTCTTGCCCCACTTATCAGTATCTTGCAGGCTGCCAAGAAGAGACCTCTGCCTTGCATTTAGAGCCTCAGCAGACCCTATTATTTCTGACCTATTACTCATTAACCAGTCCAGTGGTAGCCTGAACCAGTGAGTGTCTCTGGAGATCTCATTGTCTTTTGCAACATAAATAGGATATGTTGGAGGGATAGGTGTGTATCCCAGAGAATACCGGTTCTATTTAACTGTCTTCTACTCCACATAAAGCAAAGTACTTCTCTTACACTCTTCAAATCATCGTATATGATTCCCCCTTTGGGATGTATCTATCCAGACTCATACAAGTGGAATGCCCACAGATATACCTTACTAAAAGGATACAAGGCCTAAACAGCATGTCTTACATGACCTGATTCAAGGCCCTATCACTATATTTAGTATTGAACAGACTGCTAAGAGGTGACCTGTGTTTGGCATACAGGGCATCATCCGAACCAATACTGATGGATTTACTGTGCATCAGCAAGTCAAATGGCATCAGAAATACTCAATCTTGCAATCTAAACCTCTTCTGCAACATCAGCAGAACAGTTTGGAGGGACAGGTATATCTTATAGGATACCGCTGCTGTGGAACAAACTCACTATCCACATAAGACAAAATTCAACCCTGTCCATATTCAAGTGCAGCTTGGATCTACGGATGGGAAATGGAAAATTTACTCCAAGACTGCTCCCTGTACTACTAATGGACAGAGGCAGCTCTTAAATGCGTTATCCCATGCATGGATCCCCTCATGTTATCTGTGGTATGATTCCAGTTATTCTCATTAGGGGTAATGTATGATTATCAACCATGGGATGGGCAAGGTCAGTCTCTAACCAAGTGGTTAAGTTTATTTTAGCACAGAAAAATAAATTGGCTATGCTTAAAATGACCTGTCACGCTTAAAATTTTCTTTTTTTTTTTTCCTTTTTTCAAAAAAAAATATGGCAGCATCTGAGGATGTAATCATTCTGATTTATAATCCTCTTTTTTTACCTGTCCAAAAGTTTTTTAAAGTTTTCTCTTTTGTAAAAAAAATCATATTATGAACCCCTTTTTGAAATTTTTTCCCCAAGAACCTTGGAAAGATAACGATTTTCCCTTTCTATTAAAGCAGTCTGAACCTTGTTTAATCTATGAAAATAAATAATAGTTAATAGTTTTAGAAAAAGTTTTTTTTTTAAATAAAATTTTTTAATTTAAATTATATTTTTGGTGTATTATAATATAAATAATAAATATTTATTAAAAAATAAAATTTAATATATTATATTATATTTATATTGTGGGTGTGTGTTTTTATAAAATATAATAATATTTATTTTGTATGGGTTATAAAATATTTTATTAAATTTTAAAAAAAGCAGTTTGGGAATATTTTATTAATTTAAAAATATATATAAAAAAATTATGTATATTTTGGTTGTTTTAAATTTTATAATTTATATAAATTTAAATCTTATATATGGTTTGTTATTTATATTATTATTTTTATAATGTATATTATAAATAGGGGAATTTTAAAATTTAATTTTTTAAAGTAAATTTTTTATTAAATATTAATCATAATTAATATTATGTTTAAAAATAATTTAATTAATTTTATGTTTTAAAAGTTATTAAATATATATTGTTTTAATTTTTCAAAAAAAGGAAAAAATAAAAATGAATATTATTACATATTTTTATAAAAAATTTTTTAATACTATGGCAAAAAAAAATTTACCAATTAAATTTTTTTGTTTAAAAGGTTTTACAATTATGTGGGGGTTTGTGTTTTAAGCAAAAATTTAAAATTTATGTAATAAATATATATTTTTTTTATTATAATATGGGGGGGGTTTTATATTATATATATAATATTTTTATTTTAATTATAATATTATTTAAAATTATTATATATGTTTTGGTGGGTAATAATATTTTTAAAATATTTTATATATTTTTTAAATTAAAATTTTTTGGTTTATATATTTTTTTTATATATAAATATATTATTTAAATATTTTTTTGTTGAATATAAATTAATAAAATTATTAATATTATAAAATTATATTATAATATGGTGTGTTATTATATATTAATATTTTTTTTATATATATATATTTTTTGGTTTGGGGGATTATTTAAATTTTTAAATTTGTATAATTATATATATATAAGAAAAATTAAAAAAATTTTTTAAATTTATCATTTGTTGGGGTTTTAAAAAATAAGGGGGTTTAAATTAAAAAAAATAATGTTATTTTTAATTAATATTATATAAATAATTTGAATTTTTTTCTTTCCTAATGATTTTTGATTATATATAAAAATTAAAAAAAATTTATAATTAAAAAATTTGTTTTTTTTGGGGGTTTGGTTTAAAAATTTTTTGTTTTTTAAAAATATAAATTTATATTAAATTTTTTTTTTTAAATTTAATTAATTTTTGTTTTTTTTTATATAATAAATATAATAATTTTTTTTATATAAAAATTTATTTTGGGGAATTAATTTTAAAATATATATTATTTTTATAATTTAAATAATATAAATAATTTATATAAGTGTTTTAAATTAATTAAATAAATTTTAAAAAATTAAATAAAAATTATAAGTTATATATTTATTAAATATGTGTTTGTAATTAAAATTTTTAAATAAATATGTTATTTTTTTGTTGAATTTATAATAAAAATTTTAATAAATATATAAAAATATAATGATAATATTGGGTTTTAAAAAAGTAATGTGTGTGTAAATTTTAAAATTTTTAAATATAATTAATAATTAATAAATAGTGTTGGTTTATATAAAAAATAAAAATTTTTTGTTTTTGTTTTTTATATAAAATAAAATTTTTAAAATTAAATGTGTGTGTGTTGTGAAAAATATATATTTAAATTATATATTTATATAATTATAAATAATAATTTTTTGTGTTTAAATAAATATATTTAAAAATTAATATAATATATAAAAAATTTTAAATTTATAATATAAAATTTTTGGGGGGGGTTTTTATTAAAAAAAAAATAATAATAATAATGTTTTTATTATATAATAAATAATTAAAAGGGTGTTTGTTTTAATTTTATTAATTTATATATATAAAATTTTGTTTTGTGTGTGAAAAATTTAAAATAAATAATAAATATAAAAAAAATTTTTTGGGGAATTATTAATTAAATAATTGGTTTTTTTGTTTAAATATTTAAATTTTTAATTTATTAAAATAAATTTTTTGGGTTGTGTTTGTTGTGTGTTTTTTTTTTTTAAATAATTTTTTAAAAAAATTAAATATAATAATTATTATATATATTAATTTAATTAAATTTTATTATTATATATAAAAAAATTTTTATATTTAATATAAATAAATAATAAATTAATGTGTGTTGTAAAATTTATTTTATATATTTTATATATTTTATAAAATTTTATAATAGTTTTTATATTATAAAAATTATAATTAAAATGTGTTTTGTAAAATAATTTTAATATATTTTTAATTATGTTTATGTTTTTAAAAATTTGTGGTTTTAAAATATATATATATATATATATATATATATATATATATATATATATATATATATATATATACATATATAAAATGGCTGAAACTGGTTTGCCTGTATTATGTTATGGGACAACATTATCTAGACACGATAGAGCAATAGTGGTGCTACATTTGGGGGTGGAAACCATGTTCAGTAGGTATGATGCAGTTATTGTAGATTTTGGAAGATCTGTATGTGCACACAGCCCTCCATTTTTTTTTCAGAGAGAAGGAAGTATAAGTGTAGGTCAGTACTTGGTTCAGTAGAGTTTCCTCCCTTATGAAGTGATATGAAGAATGATTATATCCATACTATGGTACATATGACTGTAATGGATCTATTTATGACGATGGAGACTGGAAATGCTAAGGCCTTAGCTGCTGCTTGGATGTATTTTGTTGGCAGGTTACCGTTCACTAAAATAGTAGGCTTCAGTTTAAGGAGTTTTTTTTTTTTTTGTTTGGTAGATGCAGTAGGTTCGTAGGATGTTACTAGGCTATTGGCCTGGAGGCCCTTATAAGCCTAGCCAAGAATTTCATCCATGTTCCCTCAAAGTCAGCACCTGATGTTCATCGTGTTTCACTGTTGCAGTCTTGACTGTAGGGTTCTCCCCTGCCGGCAGGCAGTCCTCGGTCGACTAGAATCCCAAAGTCTGGGTCCGACGTCGGCTTTTCAACCATGCTCCCTGATGTCAGAGCGCCAGGAGTACAAAGCTGACAGCCGACGCCATCTTCTCCAGTCTTTCTTGCCGTGCGGTGATAGCAGTTCGCAAGTGCCGGTCGGCTGACTCCTGACAAACTTTTCTGAACAATCTTCAGTCCGAAGACTTTCTTCTCCTACTCAAAGCTAAGTACCCTGTTGGGGAAACATTTTTCTTGCTCCAGTCCGATGTCAGAAAAAGTTAATAATTGTATTTCATGTGGGAAGCAAATACCTCCTAAGGATTTTCGTTCTTACTGTATTCCTTGCTTAGGCCCTGACCACGACGTAGCTAGTTGTCGGTTTTGTGCTAGATTCAATGAACGTACAATTAAACGAAGGTACGATTTTGCATTTCATTACTTCGGTAGGCGTTTTAATTACAAAATGTCGTCGGATACAGTCCCGGCTACCGGAGTTTACAAACGACGCAAGGACAAAGACAGGCCTCCGAGGTCCAAATCTGACGATATTGTACAAGCAGAGCCAGCTTCAGGTTCGGCCGTCATCAGTGAGGCGCTTTTGCAGCCCCTGTCTTCGGCCATTTCGGAACAGATGGCCGAAACGGACTCCCACGAGGAGCCAACTAGGCCTTTGAATACTTCTGTTGCAGGACCTTCGGACAATGCTCCTTCGGGTGGGTCTGGAGCCGCTGTGCAGGTACTGGCTTCCAAAGGGGTTTTTAGGCCTACTCAGCTTCTAATAAAGGCAAAGCCAAAGACAAAGGCAAAGACTCCTAAATCAAAGACTGCAACACAGGCCTCTTCTGAACCGGCTCCCAAGTCACAGAAACAGTTACTCAAGATGGCGGAGGATTTACTTACTGTGATTAGGGGTTCACATCCCCCTCCAGATAAAAGGCCAAGGCAGGATGTTTTTATTAGGATTCCTCTGATCAGGCTTCTGTTATGAGGATTCTGATGCTGAGGAATCTATTCCTTCAGCTTCTCCCCCTGAGGATTTCTCTTTTGGGGAAACTTTGCATGAAATGAGGGAACATTTCCACTGGGAAGGACAGGAGTATTCGGAATCTAAGAAAAGACTAAGGGATTTTCTTCTTCTCCCCCAACATAGACCCCTGGCTATTCCTCCTGTTTTGGATTTTGTGTATGATGCTTTTTCGGAGGCTAACTTAACCCCTGACTTTTTACCTCCTGCTCCTGTTAAGCCTGATAGATATTACAGGGTTCCTGATTCCCACCAGTTTTTATACAAGAACCCTTCTGCTGACCCTGAAACCATTTCTCAGGGTCCTAAGGGAGTTAAGGCCGCTTCTGCCAAAAATCCCATTCCTACTGAAAAGGATTCTAGATCTTTAGAAAGATGGGGCAAAGAAGTGTGCACTTCTGCTACTTTATCCATTAGGGCGTTAAACTGTCAGTTTCATATGCTGAAATACCAGCAATTTCTCGTCTGTTTTAAAACAAAAGCTTACTTCCATTTCTGCCTATGCAGATGATAAGGAATTACATGACTTATTGCATGCCACTGAACAAGTTGGGAAGCATGGTTTACACTGTGGATTTGATGCCCTGGAGGCTTCTTGTAGGGCTGCTGCCTCCGGCGCAGTCATTAGAAGGCATGCATGGCTAAAGGAACAAAATTTGCCAGAACAAGTAAAAGCTAAATTATTGGATGCTCCTGTTCAGCATAATGTTTTGTTTGGATCAAAAGCTGAAGAGGTGATTAAAAAGATGGAGGATAAGGCGAAATCCATGCAAACAGTTAAAGATTTCTTACAAGTACAGCCACCAAGATTTAGCAGGAATTGGCCTTCTAAAAATTGGTCCTTTCCCACTTCAGACAGGCCTCAGAGGGGTAGATATAGACGCTCCAGAGGAAGGCCTCAAACACAAGCTTCTTATAGACCAAGACAGTGGACTGCTTTCACCCCTAGGGGAGGAGAGGACAGGTCACAAACTCACAGGAAACAAACTCAATGACTCCCTCTGTTGGGCTGCAGGAACTTCTTGCCTGGTAGCCCCTCTTGGAGGAAAACTCTCTCTTTTTTTTATCAAAATTGGACTTGTATAACCCAAGACAAGTGGGTTCTGGATGTGGTTTCAAGAGGTTACAAATTCCATTTTCATACCCTGCCAAGGCCAAGCGGATGGCCAGACCTTCCAAAACATCAATGGACAGAGGCCTTAAACCAGGTGGAAGCTCTTTTGGCTATGAAAGCCATAGAACTGGTTCCACTTTCAGAGATGGGACAAGGTTTTTACTCGAGGCTCTTTCTAGTCCCCAGGAAGCAAAACTCATGGAGACCCATTCTGGATCTGTCTGTCTTGAACACCTTTCTAGAGATTCCAAAATTCAAGATGCTTACTCTACAGCAGCTACTTCCAATGCTGTCCAATGATGCATGGATGGTAACTTTGGATTTAAAGGAGGCATATTTACATATTCCCATCGGGCAGGAACGCAGAAAATACCTCAGGTTCAAGGCCGGATCGAGGCACTTTCAATTCTCTGCGCTGCCCTTTGGATTGTCTACTGCGCCCAGGGTCTTCACCAAATGCCTGACTCCAGTAGTAGCTTACTGCAGACTCAAGGGAATTCAAATTTACCCTTATCTGGACGATTGTCTAATTCAGGCAGACAGCAAGGATGTCTTACTCCAGCATCTGGAATTTGTACAGAACCTCCTCAAGTTCCTGGGATTCTCTGTAAACATAAAAAAGTCAAATTTGACACCCTCACAACAAATAACTTTTCTGGGTGCTCTTCTAAACACCACAACCCAGATGGCATTTCTGACATCCAAAAAACAATTACAGCTGGCTTTAACTTTCTAAACCTTGTCAACTTTAACTCCGCTATCTGCAAGGAGATTCCTGCAGGCTTTGGGTTACATGGCCTCCTGCATCCTTCTCGTACCATATGCAAGACTACACATGAGGAAAATACAGTGGTACCTAAAAAGTGTATGGTCTCAGCATTGCCACAGTTTAGACATACTGATCTCCGTCCTGCCTTGTCTTCAAAAGGAATTCCTTTGGTGGTCCAGGGCATGTACTCTAAACAAAGGGAAACCCTTCTGTCTGCCTCCTGTCACTCAGATTTTAACCACGGACGTCTCGGATTATGCTTGGGGAGCCCATTTTCAGGGCAACTGTCTGCAGAGCCTTTGGACAAAGGATCAGAAGCACCTGCATATCAATTTAAAGGAAATGTTAGCTGTTCAGAAAGCTCTAATGGCCTTCAGGAACCTTCTACAACTAGGACAACTACTAATACGGATGGACAACACCACAGTTATGTGGTACATAAACAAGCAAGGGGGATCTCATTCCTACCCCCTTTGCAGACTAGCCATGGATCTATGGAACACAGCTCTAGCTTGCAATCTGGACCTTCAAGCTCAGTTTCTACCAGGGAAGCAAAACTTCCTGGCAGACAGTCTGAGCAGAAACCTTTCGGATCCACACGAGTGGATGCTGGACAATCAAATATTCAGGATGATAACAGCAGTCTGGGGATGTCCTCACATAGACCTCTTTGCATCCCATCTCAATCATCAACTACAGACTTTTTGCACCAGGACTTTCCACAAAGAAGCTTGGAAAGTGGATGCCCTATCATTCATTTGGAGGAACCTCTCGGGATATGCCTTTCCACCTCTTCCTCTTCTTCCACGGGTATTATTAAAGATAAAACAAGACAAGCCCAAGATGATAATCTTGCTGGCCCCAAATTGGCCTCGACAGTTTTGGTACCCAACTCTAAAAAACCTATGTCTGGAGCCCCCTTGGGTTTTACCTCAGTCTCCGAACCTTCTGTCCCAACATCAGGGTCAGGTTCTACACTCTCATGTCAGAACTCGCAGCCTGGTTAATCCAGGGCCTTTGATTTCTTCTTTCCTACCCAAGCAGGTTATGGATGTCATTTTAGAAGCCAGACGTCCTAGCACTAGAAAATCTTATGGAGGAAAATGGAAAATATTTTGTTCCTGGATGCAAGCTCAAGATTCTGATCCTCTTCTTCCGAACATTCCTTTAAGTTTACTTTACTTGAACAGATCTCTTACATAAGGGTCTCTCTTTCTCTTCCATTAAGATACATGCCTCTGCTATTTCTGCTCATTATAATACAGACCCTCCAATCTTTTCCCACCAGCATGAGACAGTTTCTCAGAGGAGCTAGGAACTTAAGACCTCCTAGATCTCCTCCCATTCCTGCTTGGGATCTCAACTATGTTTTGGAAAAACTAACCTTGCCTCCTTTTGAGCCTGCTGCCTCTTCTGACATCAAGTTTTTATCTTGGAAGACAGCCATCCTGTTAGCCCTAACCTCTGCCAGGAGAGTTTCAGAGTTACAAGCTCTTATGGCTGTGGAACCTTATATTATTTTTCATCAAGACAGGGTGTCTTTGAGGACTAATCCCACCTTCATGCCTAAGGTGGTTTCCAAAGTGGCTTTAAATCAAACTATCCACTTGCCAATTTTTTCCCCCACTCCTCATAATTAAGGGGAAAGGATCTTGCATTCCATGGATGTACACAGACAACTACGTTTTTACCTGGACAGAACCAAGGACATGAGAAAATCAGAACAATTGTTTGTTTCTTATGCTTCAAGTTCCCAAGGTAAAGCCATTTCAAAACAGACCATTTCTAAATGGATCGCTCATGGAATCAGATTTTGTTATTCACACCATGGAAAACAAATCCCAGGGAGTATACGGACTCATTCCACCAGAGCTGCTGCCACTTCTGCGGTCTTCCTCAGGGGAGTTCCTACCAAAGACATTTTGGAAGCTGCAACTTGGAGTTCAGTGTATACTTTTTCTAAGCACTACAATCTTCCTCTCTACTCTAAGTTTAGGGCAGGCTTTGCCTCTGCAGTCTTGCTGGGCCTTTTAGCTGCCCCTTCCACTTTATGACCACCTCCCTTTCTTTCAGCTTTGGGATTCTACCCTACAGTCATGACTGCAACAGTGAAACACGATGAACATAGTACAGTTGTGTACACCTACCATAAATGTAGATGTTCGAGTGTCTTCACTGTTGCAGTCTGGGTTTCCCTCCCTCCTGTCCCCTCTTATTTTTACTTTTGTGTGGTTCCTTTTTTCACCATTCTTCTGAAGTGTATTTGCAAAGGATATGGGACCTTTCTCATTTTGGGACTCCTGACATCTGGGGCAAGAAAAACTGGAGAAGATGGCGTCGGCTGTCAGCTTTGTACTCCTGGCACTCTGACGTCAGGGAGCATGGTTGAACAGCTGACGCCGGACCCAGACTTTGGGATTCTGGCCGACCGAGGACTGCCTGCCGGCAGGGGAGAACCCTACAGTCATGACTGCAACAGTGAAGACACTCTAACATCTACATTTATGGTGGGTGTACACAACTGTACTTTTCTCCTGGCCAGCAGGGACACAGGTGGGATCCCAGGGATATATTTTCTGTTTCCCATCCAGTTGTCCAGGTTCCTCTGAAAGAAGGCTCGAGAGGTACTCTGCTTGACATGTTGAGGGAGTCTACAAGTCTATCCCGCCAACAAGTTCTATTAATGTCACAGACCAGGTTAAGGCCTTGGCATGTGGGTTGTGTGAGTGGAGTTTGTCTTACAGATATGCAGCAACTTAATCAAGGCTGAGTCTGAAATGGCCTTGTATGCCAGACACAGGTCACGTCTGAGCAGTCTGTATGAGACTGATTAGAGGGACGGGACTTTTAGCGTATCTGTATAGGATAGGTGTTTGATACCCTGGATTTTCCTGATCAGGAACCTCTGAGGTCTCTCCAACTGCTGCATGTGCTTGGCAAAGTGCATGCCAAAGGGGGCATTGTACTCAATAATGGGTCTGATAAGGGAGGAGTACAGAGATGTTATGACGTCCTTGTTCCTGGATGAAATACCCTTATTTATGAGGTGGGCCATATAGAAAGCCTTCTGTACAACGGAGGCAACATGGTGGTCAAAAGTCAGGTTATCGACCTGGGTGCCCAAGTCACTCGCGATTGATTGCGTGCTTAGTACGTTGTTATTAATGTGATGATTAGTGAGGTTGACATTTTCTCCAAAGGGGATAATGATGCATTTCTTGGCATTCAGTTTGAGGCCATGCTTCTGGCATCAGTCATTAGTTTAGGTAAAGCCCTCTTGGAAGATGTTCACATCACTAGAGGAATTTTACACAGCGCCCAGCTTGCAGTCATCTGCAAACATGGTCACCCACAGACCACTGGCTTTGGCTTGCACCTCAGTAAAGTATATCCCAAACTGTAGAGGCCCCAAGACTGATCCTTTGGGTACACCATTCGTTATGGGTGTACTGTTAAGAGGTGGCTTCTCCTACTTTGACTGAGTGGGTTCTATCAGTAGCCAGTTAGTTACCCATGTGGTAACATACGGGTTGATGCCTAGCTGGGAGAGTTTATCTATTCTGCCCGAGTGGGGAATAGTGTCAAAGGCTTTTGCTAGGTCAAGGTAGGCGTTGTGCACCATCTTCCCCTCGTCCATGGCTTTAGTGACTGTTTCAAAGAAAGTCAACCAAGTTTAACAGGCATGATCTCCCTTTGACAAAACCAAATTGTGGGGTCAAGCGTTTGGAGGTTGCCAATGTCCTTGTTTATAAGGTCCATAATAATGCGTTCCACAGCCTTGCAGATCAGGCTAGCTAGGCTGATGGGCCTATAATTGCCTGGGTCAGTGGACGCTCCACCTTTGTGTATAGGGATCACCTTTGTGCAGAAGGATGACAGTGGCTGTCCCCCATTCAGCTGGGATGAAGCCGGGATCAGGCTTTGGTTGAATAAGGTGTCTAATGGAGCCGAGAGCTCATGCCTGAGTTCATGTAGGATACAGCCAGGGATGTTATCGGTCCTCATGGAGACTGTGTTTTTTGCCTTTGAGAGAGCATTAAGGACCTGCTCCTTGGTGATGAGAGGAGGGGAGCAGGTGCTGGGGATGTCCAACCTGTCTGCTAGCAGATTGGCTATATCTCTAGCATCTGTGTATGGGGTGTTATTGACCACCAGTTCAGAGCAGATTTGGGTGTTGCCTTTGAGACTGTGGACATGCGTGAAGAAGGCATTGTGATTCTCCTCAGTGGATGTGGCCAATCTGGACTCTGTTAGCCTTAGAGGATTTCACCAGTGACCTTATTTGCTTGTTCAGACAAATTAGAGATTGCTTCCAACTTGGCACCTGCACCTCCTTGGTCCTGGACAGCAATTTTTTCCTTCTATTCTAGAGTTTGTTTATTGCAGCTGTCCACCAGTAGTCATGGCTTTTAGTGTAAATGTGTGTTTGAGATGGATTTTCAGTTTGATCATAGCGCAGCTGAGAGCATATGTATTTATTTAGTGTGTGTGCTGTGTTGAAGTGGAAGTTTGAGTTCACTGTAGTACAATCGGTATCATTTGTCATTGGTCAAGATTGGGTTTTTCTGCCAGGGAAAGGAGGTTTTTGATGGTCGACCAGAAAGTTTTTGTATTTCATTAGGAACTGTTCTGAATATATACTTGGGTAATTCTTTTTTGTCTTTTTTTAACAATGGCTTTTACTTGTTTTCATAGAGAGCTGTAGGTCTGTCTAGTAGTTGGCAAGAGTTTTATTCTGCTGATTTTCCAAGTGTTGTTCCCAAGTCTCATGTCATGTTTAGTGGTGTGAGTTAACAAGGGTACAGATCTAGATTTTATCTGTGTTTTCCTAAGTGTTGTGTACTCTTTTAGCATGTTTAAGAAAATCTGATTAAATTGGTAGTAGTTTCATCTAGGGGTAGCTGTTTTAACCAATATCTGTCGACCTGATGCAGTATTTTGGAAGAAGAGTCCACATTATATTTAACTGAGGTTTTTAATTAGTTTATAGTGATAAGAAGTTGCCTGTCATACTTGATACTGTTAATAGGTGGGGTGGTGATCAGAATTTGGTAGGGCATCTGCTTCTTTATTTAAAAAAAATAAAAAATTAAAAAAAACACATCTTGCCTGAATTATCACTTGTCATAAGCACTAACATACACACACACACACACATATATATATATATATATATATATATATATATATATATGTGTGTGTGTGTGTGTGTATATAAACTGGTAAGAAAACCATATTAAGTTCACATTTACTAAAGTTATACGTCGGATATATTTTTGTATACATTATCAAACCAACATTTCATAAATTGTTCAATGCCTACCTTTTCATAAACCTCATTCTTCCTACAAAACTTTTTCTACATGTATTATTCCTACAATTTCCATTTTTTTTCTTTGTAATTTACTCCTGCCCTTTTCTAAAGATCCTGCTTCCTGTTCTTTTATCTCTCTTGCAGTTATTCCTTACTTTAAGTATAGTTAGTGTAGACTTAGATTTCCATTTTCTAGTAATTGCTTTTTTGGCAGCCACCAGAATTAAACTTAACAAGGCGTTAATATGTCTATGGTAGTTCAGATCCTGTGTCCCAGCTCAAAAAATAATTTCCGTAGTTGCACTCATTTGCTTGCCCAATAGTACACTGTAGGTATTTTTAAAGTCTGGCAACTCATTATACTCCAAGAACATATGCTCCCAGGTGCCTCTTTCCCAAGTACACATCCACCATTTGCCATCTACCAGAGGAAAAATTCTTTGGAGTCTGACTGGGCTAACACTTCCGGGCAAAAAGCCTAAACCTTCTAGATTTTGTTGCATGTTTGGGAGCCATACATATGTCCTCCAATTGTTTCTTTGTGAATTGCTTATTTAATCTCTCTCCGCAATCTTTTCTGACCTCCCCTGATTAATTCCTATAATTACTGTACAATGTTTTATATGCCCTACTAATTATCCTTTTATAATAGCAGCTGCTGTTCTACATTCAGCAAAAAAAAACTTAACCAGTGCATGTCTTTCATGTAGGATTTCCCTGTCCCTTTCTCTTTGCATTTCCTATCAGGGATTGATATCGGAGTATAGGCAATCTCTAACCTGCAGTCCTAATGTTGTCTTTGTTCTTCCCATTCTGTTGCCTTTCCCTCTCTAATTATTTTTTTCCCAATACCTTGGTTCTTTTGCCAGCTTCCAGAAAGTAAATTCCATGTCCCTGTGGCCTATTTCTGTACCCCTAATTGCAGTCCTGCATTTTTGTAGAATCTCCTTTCTCCATTTTTGTCTTGACTTGGTTCTTGGCAAACTGCTACTTTATAAATATAATATTTTGTATGACTTTTATTATTCTGCTTAAGAATCTACATTCAAAATCCCATTCTTGCCTTATTTCATGAATTACCCCTGCTTCATTATCATCCCTTTCCATTTTGAATTGTAGCTTTCTGCTTGGGTTTTGTATAAGCCTTCTCTGTGTAGCTCTAAAATATTCCTTCAAATCAGGTAATCCTAAACCTCTATTAAAAGGTCAACTTATCCCACTTGACTCGTGCCCTCTTCTCCTCCCACATAAAATGCTTCAAGTCTTTATTAACTACTATCCACAACTTCTCCTCCAGTTGGTAATATGCCTTACTTGTGTATAAAACTAAATGTATTAAACACATTTTTACTGCTTGTATCTTTCTATGGATTTCCATTGGCAAGAGCTTCCAGTTTCTCAGTTTTTATATTGTCTTTCTTTTGTTTAGTCTCTTTCTACAAATCCTTAGCTGCCATAACAGAATCCTTTTTAACCCATATTCCTAAATACTTCCTTTTGTCGTATCCTAATAAGTATGGGTATTGCTGAACCACTTCATGTGTGAATACATTGTTTGCAACTATAGCGTTTATTTTATCTTCATTATTTTATATCCCCAAAAAACTTGGAACTGTCTTAGAGTGTTCCACAGTACAGAGATGGCCTTTTCCAGTTCTGTCCGGTACAAAATAATATCTGCAAATAAAGCCAACTTTTCATGAATACCAATTTCTGAGTTCCTTATTTTCTTTGCCAAGGGTTCTAAATATAATGCACATAACCAAGGAGAAAGAGAACACACTTAGCTGGTTCCTCTGTTCAGGCACAATTTATCAGAGAGGAACCCTCTTGCTTTGATTTTTGCCTAACACTCCTTTATTCTCCTAATAAACCTTCTTATTACATCAGGAAATGTAAATGCTTCCATTACCCTACTTAAAGTATCCCAGCTTACTCTGTTGAATGCTTTCTATGTATTAAGACCACCAGCAACAGCTGTATTTTCTTAGATTGTGCTTCCCTGTGGATCATCATAATGTTATCAAATGATTTCCTCCCCCTCAGCAAAGTCACACTGATCCATATCTGTCAATTTTGGCAGCAACTTTACCATTCTTGTAGCTATTATAGATTTAAACACTTTAAAAAAACTATGGTTTAAAATTGAAATGGGCTTATGTGAAGCTGGATCTGTTAAGTCTTCTTTTTTGGGTATTATAGCCACCACATCTTTTTTTCCAGATCTTTATTGTAGATCAGAGCATGTGTATGTACCTTTAAGAAGCATTCCCAGCTGTAGCATGTGCATATAAATAGTGAGCAGATGCAGGCAGCAGTGCCATTTTGAGAGAACAGCAAGAGTGTTAACATTTATGAGTATGGTAGTCAGTCTGTTTATAAGTTCAAGTTACAAAGCCGCATTTCTAATGTGTTTGTGTGTAATAAAGCTACTTGAACTGAACCCACAAATGTTTTTCTGTTTATCCTGACCAGATGAGAGACATTTATCATTTTCTTCCCTCCTAGATTCCAAACTTCCACTAGAAAGACATCTTTTCTTGGAGACTTTCCTGCAGATTGGTTATACATCACCATTTTTATCTCATCCCCTTCCTATCTTAGTTGTTGAGCCGCATCTACCTCTAACCTTGGCATATTTGTTTTCCATAAATATTTTCATTTGTGCTTTTTCTTGAATTCCCCATTTCTGTGCTTTTTACAGATTTTTATAAAATGTCTAAAATATCTCTAATACCTCTACAGGATATCTGTCTATTTTTCTTGTTACAGGCTCTGCAAGTTTGTCATCAACCCTTTCTGTTTTCTTCTAAGTGATTATGCCAAAAGATTTTTTACTCTGGAGTTATCGGGGGGGGGGGGAGTTGTTTAACAGCCATCTTTCTAAACTCGTGTGTATTAACTGTGTACCCCCTTATTTTCTCTCTAACACTCTGCAATTGCTCCGCTTCTTGTTCTGTGAGATTCCCCTTATTCTGTAATACTTAAACATTGTCAGTCTGCCTAAATAATTCTTGTTGCTTCTTAACCATATATTTTTCTTTTCTTTCTACCTTGTTTGTAAACTCCACTTTCATTTTATTTTACTCACTAGCTGTAACATCTGGAGTACTTTCTATCTTCCCTAATAGCTCCCAAATAATTTCCACAACCCATTCCTTAAATTTCTCTCTTTTTAACAGGTAGATGGGGAAGGATCAGTGCCTCATCTTTGCTTCATTGCCTGCATTTTTATCTTGGTAGTTATTGGCACATGATCTGAAATAGTTATTGGATGTGTCAGAGTTGTTAATTAGATGCACATGTTCTTGGGAAATATAATTTCTGTCTAGTCTAGTCTAGCCAAGGGATTGTACCTTGGAGAATAATATGCAAGTTCTTTCCGAGTTCCTACTACTGAATTCATGTTTTTCATACCAAATATTTTCATAAATTTCTTCAGAAATCTACACTTTGTCATATTTTCTCTTCTAGCTGGCCAGATCCATCCTTATTCTTGCCAATCAAATTCCACTCCCCCACCTGTAATTAATAATGTGATAGTGTTCAATCTCGCCGTTTGTTCTTACACATGGGTTCGGAGCCGATCCTCGGCTCCGTGCCGGCCTCTTGCAAGCTCTGCATTGAGAAGAAGCTCGAGACAATCTAATACCCACAATCCCCCTCTGCCTTTACCTCAGATCTAGTTTGCCGCTGCTGCATACGCATCGTTGGGAGCTAGCTCGAGAGTCTAAGCTAAGATATAACTTTTTTTTGTTATATTTTATTAGAATTCTATTTCTATTTGATGTTTCAGTAATTCTGTATGATTGTGTTGTGGTCTCGTTGAGTTTTTGGTACCGTTAACTAGTTTTATCGGTTAAATATTTTTTGGGGCCTACACCCTTCATAAATTTAACATAGTTGAGGATTCTTTATACCGGATTTGACAATTTTTATCGGATTTGACAAACTTTAACGGATTGACTGCATTACTGGACTTGTCTCTCTTTCCTATAATGTCTGATAAGGTGAAGTCAGGTTTCAAGCGTTGTCAGTGTGGCCAGAAAATGTCAGTGACTGACAACCATAGTTCCTGCGTCTACTGCCTTGGCCCTCTCCACTTGCAAGAGGACTGCTCCATCTGTCACTCTTTTAGTGGGAGGGTCATGACAGATAGGCGCAGGAAACTAATGGACAGAGGTCTATTGAAACCTTCTTTCCAGGAGGCTCTGGATGCTTCTGACCAGGCATCAAAGTCCTCTAAGGAATCGAAGACGTCGGAGCCCAAGTCATCGGCTCCGAGCTCTTCAGCAAAGGTTAGATCACCGGTTCCACAGACTTCGGGGCCGAGTGTTCAACTGGTATCGGTTCCTGAGCCTCGAGTCTTGGAACCGGTGATGGAGCTCCCTCCTTCGACCTTATTGAGGTTGGCTCCGTCTTCGGTTCCTTCGACCCGTTCTTCCTCCAAACTTTCGGATATCGATGTGGATCGCGTGGTGCAGAAGTTATTGGAGCATTCGGCCCTCTCCAAACTTATTTTGGTTTCCACCCAGTTGGTGTCGAAACTTGAAGGCCTCCCTGTATCTCCATCCATTCCTCCTCCGAGACCGATTCAGTCCTTGGAGCCGGAAGAGGCTGATCTACTGATTGTGGAGCCCTCGGGTCCAGAACCGCCTTTCTCGGTCTGTTCCTCTCACCTCGACTCCGGACTCGATACCGAGTCTCGAGCCGACGGTCTGTCCTTGGTTCCGGGGCCGAGTCGAACCGACGTTCCGGTTCGACTCTCCCTCGGGCCTCGGCGCTGATCGATTCGGCTCCGTCCTCGGGTCGATGCCTTCGTGCCCGTGTCGGGATTCTTCCCATTTCCTCGAACCGGGGACTCTTCGATGCGGGACCCGGGAGCGTTCGACCTGATGAGGAAGGTGTTGTCTACCCAGACAACCACATCAGTGGAAGCAACCTCTCCTCCCCATAAAGGGCCGTTATCTTCATCTGCACCCACGGCCACATCCAAGCGTAGGGCACCAGTGTCTCAGCCACCCCTGGAGGGTGCCCCTCTTCCTCCGAGGCTTCTTCGGATGCTCCCCACGAAGAAGTCCCTAGGAAGAGATTGTGTAAGAGGAGACACTTGGATTCTCCACAGGAATCCTTGACATCTGATACTGACTTAGATGAGTCAGAGGGGTCCCCTAAGTCACCTTCGGAAGATGTCTCTTTTTGGGACATATTGGAGATCCTGAAACAGAGAGGTGACTGGCAGTCCCTCCCACTTCTGAGGATGAGTCAGTTCTGCTGAAGGCATTTGGTGCTCGCCCTTCTTCCTCCTGGGTCACTCCGCCCTTCGAACTAATGGAACTAATTGCTCGAAGGGCGTGGGAGGCTCCTGACACAGTGGAACCAGTTCCAAGGAAACCTAATAAATACATCATGGCACCTCAGGACAAGTCCTACCTTACAAAAGGAGTTCCAGTAGACGCTATGGTGGTGGCAGCAGCCACGAAAAAGGAGATGTCGGAGTCTTCTTCGTCTGTCCATCCTCCTAATAAAGATTCTAGGACGATGGATAGATACGGGAAGCGCATTTTTAGTTCAGCGGCTTTTTCCATGCGATCCCTGAACTATTTGACCCATTTTACACGTCTACAGAGGGATCTAGTCAAAGAGTTGGGAGATACCCTCCAGGGTACTACAGATGCAGCTGTCTCAGAGAAAGTGACAGCGCAACTTAATACCCTAACATCGATTGTTAACTCGTCCATGAGGCTGATTTCCTACGCAGCCGAAGGTTCGAGTAGGGCAGCAGCTTCAGCGATTGCTCTTCGCAGACAATCTTGGATGCGCTTATGCTCCTTTGCGGAAGCCTTCAAGTCTTCCTTTACAAACGCCCCATTTGACGGTGCCACTCTCTTTGGCCCCAAAGTAAAGGAGACCCTTACCCGGTGTGAACAGGAGGGAAAGACTCTGTCTGCTGTCGGAGTCCGTTTTTCCACCCCAACCAGACCGTACCCCAAAGGGCAACGAGGTGGAAAAATGTGGATGTTCTTCATCTCACATTGCTGCAGTCCTAACACTTGGGTAGTCCGCTGTCCCTCATTCGGCCCGAATATCAGAGTATAAGGCTGATGTCGGTCAGGGCGCATTTGACTGACATCAGAACGTCAGGGTACAAATGCGCATGACCGACGTCATATCCTCAGTCTTTTTTGCCGCATGGTCCGATGCAGAAGCAGTGTTGCAAGTGCCGTTTGGCGTTCTGAAATTTTTCGAATTCGGAGTTTCAGACCGAAGTCAGAGTTGGTTAAGTACCCCGTTGGGGAATATTTTGTTTTTTTCTTGCCTCAGTGGTTTACCGGATGTCAGAAAAAGTGAATAACTGTATTTCTTGTGGGAAACAGATACCGCATAGAGATTATCATAATTTGTGTATACCTTGTTTAGGACCTGAGCACGACGTTGTTGGATGCCGCTTTTGTGCTAGGTTTAATAAACGCACTATAAAGCAGAGGTTGGATTGTGCGAGGTTGGTCTTTGGGAAGCGGTGCAATTACAAAATGCCGTCGGATGCTCCGGCCGCTTCCTCAAAGAAGCGCAAGGACAAGGCAGTTAAACCTAGGTTAGAGGAGTCGTCTGAACCGGACGCCAGTTCTTTAGAGGTGTCAGTGGAACCGGTGGTTCCGACGGAGGCCTCTCTGGAGACCCAGGGAGAAACTTTGATTTTACAGGATGTGGCCTCCCAGGAGGCAGGGCAGGCTGTAGGGGCTTCTCAAGTAACTGTACTCCCCTCCCTTACTAAGGGGTCTAGGCCCTCTTTTTCTGCTTCCAAGGCTTCTCCTAGAGGCAGGTCTAGTTTAGCTTCGGTGGGTGTCACTCCCAGTTCTTCAGGTGCTGTGCCCAAGAAGCACATGCTCAAAATGGCAGAGGATTTGATTACTTTAATTAGAGGCTCTATGCCCCCTCCTGATAAGAGGCCTAGGATGGAACCTGTGTTGGGGGATTATGAGCAAGCTTCGGATGTGTCTGAGTCTTCGGCTGAAGACTTGCAGGAGTATTCTCATTATTCTGATTCTGATATGGATGATTCTACTCCTTCTGCTTCTCCTCCTGAGGATTTTTCTTTTTCAGAGACCCTTCACTCCATGAGAGAGCATTTTAAATGGGAAGGTCAGGATTTCTCTGATTCCAGGAAAAGGCTTAGGGAATTTTTGTTTTTACCCCAGCATAGGCCTTTAGCTATTCCTCCTGTTCTGAATGTGGTGGAAGATGTGTTTGCGGAGGCTTCTCTTAATCCTGATTCTTTGCCTCCTGCTCCTGTTAAACCGGATAGGTATTACAGGGTGCCTGAAGCTCATAAGTATCTTTTTAAGAGTCCTAGGGCAGACCCAGAAACTGTTAGCCAGGGGCCTAAGGGTGTTAAGGCATCTGTTGTCAAGAATCCGGTTCCTGCAGATAAAGAGGCCAGGGCCTTGGATAGATGGGGAAAGAAAGTTTATACTTCTTCCACTCTAGCCATGAGAGCTTTGAATTGCCAGTTTCACATGTTGAAATATCAAAATTATCTCCTTTCTCAGTTGAAATCTAAGGTTGGTGCTCTGGCGGAAGGTATTGACTGTAAAGAGTTACAAGATTTAGTGCATGTTTCTGAGCAGGTGGGTAAGCATTCTTTGCAATGTGGTTTTGATGCTGTACAGGCCTCGTCTAGGGTGGCTGCCACTGGGTCAGTTCTTCGCAGGCATGCCTGGCTGAGGGATCAAAATTTATCTGACCATGTTAAAACTAGGATTTTGGATGCCCCTTTGCAATCTGATGTCTTGTTTGGTTCTCCTGTTGAGGCAGTTTTAAAGAAAATGGAAGATAAGGCTAAGTCTATGCAGACTGTTAAAGATTTTTTGCAGGTTCAGCCTCCAAAGTTTAGTAGAAATTGGCCTACTAAAGGGTGGACGCATCCTTCTTATGATTCCCAGTCTAGGGGTAGATCTAGACGTGGCAGGGGCAGAGGTCAGGGCTCTTTCAGGCCCAGAACAGGGAGTTCTCCTGCGCAGTCTTCGAGTGAGGGCAGGGGTCAGTCCTTTCGTAAACAGACCCAATGACCTACCTTTTCAGCTGCCAGAACCTTCTCGCCTGGCAGCACCTTTGGGAGGAAGGTTGGCACTTTTCAAAGAAAATTGGAGTTTGATTACCCAAGACAAATGGGTACTGGATATCATACATCACGGTTACAGGTTTTATTTCCATACCTTGCCTCCTTTCAAAGGCATGCCAGACATTCCTCCTCAACAAAGAATAGAGGCTCACAAGCAAATTTTACTGCTACTCCAAATAGGGGCCATACAGCCGGTTCCTTTGCCAGAAAGGGGCCTAGGATTTTATTCTCGCCTGTTCCTAGTCCCAAAGAAGGGGAACACGTGGAGACCAATTTTGGATTTGTCTATCCTCAACACTTATCTGGACATTCCCAAGTTCAAAATGTTGACGTTGCAGCAGCTTTTACCTCTGCTGGGCAAAGATCATTGGATGGTAACTTTGGATCTCAAGGAGGCTTACCTTCATGTTCCTATCAGACTAAGTTGCAGGAAGTATCTGCGTTTTCGAGCTGGGACTTCTCACTATCAGTTCTCTGCATTGCCTTTTGGCTTATCTACTGCGCCCAGAGTGTTCACGAAAGTTCTGGCTCCAGTGATAGCTTTCTTCAGGCTAAAAGGAATACAGATCTATCCTTATTTGGACGACTGCCTGATTCTGGCTCAAGGAAGGGAAGAGCTTCTTCATCATTTGGAATATGTGATAGCAGTGCTAAGATGCCTGGGGTATTCTGTGAACGAAATAAAGTCCAGTCTAGTACCCTCTCAAGACATGTGCTTTCTGGGTGTGAGACTGAATACAGCATCCCAGATGGCCTTATAACCCCGGACAAACAAAAGAGTCTATCCCTTTACTTCCATCAGCTATCTCATCAGTCCGGGCTGACTGCAAGGACAGTCCTTCAAGCCTTAGGGTTCATGGCATCTTGTATTCTGGTGCTTCCCAATGCCAAACTGCATATGAGGAAGCTACAATGGTATCTCAAAAATGTATGGACACAGCACTGCCAGGATCTGGACACTGTCATTCAAATAATACCTTGCATTCAAAAGGAATTTTTGTGGTGGGCTCAGGAATGTCACCTAAACAAGGGACTCTCTGTGACCCGGCCAGAGGCGAGTCAGATTTTTACGACAGATGCCTCAGACATAGCTTGGGGAGCTCATCTAAATGGAAAGTGGATACAAGACAAGTGGCCTGCCAGACTACAACATCTACATATCAACATGAAGGAGATGTTAGCAGTCCAGTTTGCATTAATAGCTTTCAAGGATTTACTTCTTCCAGGGCAGGTGTTGATTCTAACAGACAACACAACTGTCATGTGGTACATCAACAAGCAAGGGGGAACACATTCTTATCCTCTATGCAGGCAAGCAATGATTTTGTGGGAGACTGCTCTCAGTTTACAACTAAGTCTTCAGGCAAGGTTTCTGCCGGGAGCACAGAACTCCTTAGCAGATGTGTTAAGCAGGCAAATCATGGATCCCCACGAGTGGAAACTGGATCTTCATGTATTTCAGAAATTGACAGTGTCCTGGGGAACTCCAGACATAGATCTGTTCGCTTCTCCACTAAACAACCAGCTGCCAAAGTTTTGCACAAAGCGGTTTCATCACACAGCTTGGAAAGTGGATGCTCTTTCTTTCAGTTGGAAAAATCTTCATGTGTATGCCTTTCCACCTCTGCCTCTCCTCCCAAAGGTACTTCTGAAGGTCAGACAGGACAAGCCAAGGATGATTTTGATAGCTCCAGATTGGCCTCGACAGCACTGGTACCCACTACTGAGAAGTCTAGTACGGAAGCCTCCATGGCCTTTGCCTTTGATTCCACATCTGTTGTCCCAGGAGGACAGTCATTTGCTCAATGTCAAACTTCACTCTCTTCACCTAACAGCATGGCATATTCTGTTTTAAACCATAGAGGGTCTCAACTTCCACAACAAGTTTTGAATGTGATTTTGGAAGCTAGAAGGCCTAGTACAAGGAAAGTGTACGCAGATAAATGGAAGAGATTTTTATTTTGGAGTGCAGCTAAGGATTTGGATGTTTCTGAGCCTGATTTAAGTGTGGCTCTTCAATATCTTACTGAGTTATTGGACAAAGGTTTGTCCTTCTCTTCTATTAAGATTCATGCTGCAGCAATTTCAGCTCACTACGATTGTGACCCAACGTTGTTTTCTCATCCTTTATTCAAGCAATTTCTCAGAGGGGCAAAGAATATAAGACCCCCACGAAGAGCTCCTACTCCTGCTTGGGATCTCAATTTTGTGTTGGAGAAACTCACTCTACAACCTTTTGAGCCTGCAGCTACTGCTGAGTTGAAATATTTGTCATGGAAGACTGCTTTTTTGTTGGCCATTACCTCTGCAAGAAGGGTTTCTGAATTGCAGGCCCTTATGGCAGTTGAGCCTTTCTTAATTTTTCACAAGGATAGGGTATCTTTACGTACCAATCCCTCCTTTATGCCTAAAGTGGTTTCTAGTGTGGCTTTAAACCAAACTATTCATTTGCCTACTTTTTATGCAAATCCCCAAACTAAAGGGAAAAGATTTTGCACACCTTAGATGTTCACAGGCAGTTGCGATATTATTTGGACAGAACTAAAGGGTTCAGACAATCTCAGCAGTTATTAGTTTCTTTTGCTTTGTGCTCTCAGGGCAAGCCGTGTCAAAACAAACTATTTCTAAGTGGATTGGATTTTGCATTGCTTTCTGTTATTCCCATCATGGCAAAGAGATTCCAGCTGGGATTAGACCTCATTCCACTAGGGCTACTGCCACTTCAACAGCTTTTTTGAGGGGTGGCTACTAAGGATATTTTGGAGGCAGCCACTTGGAGTTCAGTGCATACCTTCTCTAGGCATTACCACCTTCCCTTGTACTCTAAATCCAGGGCTGGTTTTGCCACTGCTGTGTTGCAGGGCATTTTGGCAGCTCCTGCTTCATTATAGTTTAGCCATCCTCCCTTACCTCTGCTTTGGGATTCTACCCAAGTGTTAGGACTGCAGCAATGTGAGATGAAGAACATAGTACAGTTTTGTACCTACCATAAATGTAGATGTTCGAAGATCCACATTGCTGCAGTCCAATTTACCCTCCCTCCTTCCCCTCTGTTGTTGGAGGTGGTTGTGTGGGTTGGGTTATCCATCTGAGGTAAACTGCATTTTGTATATTGCATTTTGTACGTATTGTATATATTATGCATATTTTTGGTGTTAGACTAGTTGATTGTTTAGTTGTGGTCTTTGGGTTTGGACCTTTCTTTTTAGGGTCTTCTGACATCTGGGGCAAGAAAAGACTGAGGATATGACGTCGGTCATGCGCATTTGTACCCTGACGTTCTGATGTCAGTCAAATGCGCCCTGACCGACGTCAGCCTTATACTCTGATATTCGGGCCGAATGAGGGACAGCGGACTACCCAAGTGTTAGGACTGCAGCAATGTGGATCTTCGAACATCTACATTTATGGTAGGTACAAAACTGTACTTTTCGAAAACCCCAAGGATCTTTCCCAGGCACACAGGGAGACTCCCCCTCTAGAGGCAGAGGAGGGGGTAGAGGTGGAAGACGCCGCCCTGGCTGGCGGCAGAGGGGGTCCGCAACATCAAGGTGACAGGGAGACACTCCCTGGTAAACCTTTCCAGCACTCCTGAGAGGAGGCCCGACTGTCCTGCTCTGGAGGCAGTCGGGGGTCGCTTGGCTTTATACCCTCAGGCCTGGCAAAGTTTAACTACAGACAAGTGGGTAAAAAGCGTGGTTACCAGAGGTTACAACATACCCTTTCTATCTCATCCCATTCCAAAGAAAAGACTCCCAGATGTACCCCATCTGCAGAGCCAGCAGCCATAGAAATTTCAAAGCTGCTAGAAAAGAGTCATCCAACCAGTCCCAGCAGACCAGCAAGGATTCGGGACTTACTCAAGGTTCTTTTAGTTCCAAAGAAAACAGGGGACTGGAGGCCCATTCTGGACCTAAGCTACCTCAATACCTTCGTCAGGAAAGAAAAGTTCGAATGGTCACGCTTCAATCGATCCTTCCATTCTTACAGAAGGACGACTGGATGTGCTCAATAGATCTAGAAGATGCATACTACCACATCAAAATGGCCAGGGCATCCAGAGATCATCTGCGCTTCCGGCTGGGGGCCAGTCACTTTCAATTCGAGCCCTGCCCTTTGGTCTGACCCCAGCCCCCAGGGTCTTCACCAAATGCATGGCAGTGGTAGCGCCTCACTTGAGACGCCAAGGATTCCAGGTGTTTCCGTATCTGGACGACTGGCTCCTTTCTGCCACCACCCAGCGTCAACTACTACAGGCCAGAGACTTTGCTCTTCAACTGTGTGTTCACCTAGGGATTTCCGTAAACTTCGGAAAATCCTTACTTCAGCCATCACAAAATATCTTGTTCATAGAAGCAGAGTTAAACACACGTCAGTTGATTCTGAGGCTTCCCCCAGAAAGGATATTATCACTTCAGACTCATATACGTCTTCTACTCTTGTCAAGGAAATCTCCTGCAAAACTAGTACTGAAGGTGTTAGGCCTCATGTCAGCCTCCCTTATTGCAATTCCCTTGGGAAGGCTGCACATGAGAGTCCTACAATGGCTGCTGTTTGCACAATGGTCGTTTCAACAACTACCTCTAACACATGAGATTCTTATAACAAAGACATGCAAAACAGATCTAAACTGGTGGCTTCAAACGTGCAACCTTTCCAAGGGGAGACCGTTTGTGCTACCCACGCCCACAGTTACAGTGACCACGGACGCTTCCCTGATAGGGTGGGGGGGCATCTTTCAGGGACAGACAGTCCAAGGCGAATGGACCAATTTGGAGTACAATCTGCACATCAATGTTCTAGAGTTGAGGGCAGTGTTTCTAGCGTTGCAACACTTTGCTCCCCTTCTTCCTCTAGGGACTATTGCAGTTCAGACGGACAACATGTCGGTAGTCTGGTACATAAACAAGCAAGGGGGAACCAAGTCCTATCAGCTATGCAGAGGGCCATGAGAATTTGGCAGTGGGCGGAGTCCATGGGTCGCTTTCTAATAGCAACGCACATCCCGGGGTCATCCAACGTCATAGCCGACAGGCTGAGCAGAGCAATTCTGTTACCGCACGAGTGGTCCCTAAAACAGTCAGTGGCGAAAAGGATTTTTCGCATGTGGGGCCAGCCTTCCTGCAATCTGTTTCCGTCTCCAATGAACGCCAAATGCAGGAGCTACTTTGCCCTATTACCCCCTCCAGGGGATGTCCCCAGGGACGCACTGGTTCACGATTGGCCCCCGGGACTCCTGTACGCGTTTCCTCCATTTCCTCTGATATCAAAGTTTCTCCAGAAAGCCAGGAACCTACACAGGACAATAATCCTCATTGCCCCATTCTGGCCTCGTCAAATTTGGTTTCCCTTCCTGAAGATACACTGCATTCGGGGACCCTGGATTCTGGACCCAGAGCCAGACCTATTGACTCACTCATCAGGGGTTCCCCATCCCGCTCCTGTCCCTCCATCTAGCAGCTTGGCTGCTCCAATTCCCAACTTAGCCAGGTCTGATCTTTTGTCACCAGCAGTCCAGGATATATTGGTGGCTTCCCATAAAGCTTCCACTACTAAAACATATGCTAGCAAATGGAAGCATTTGTATTCTGGGGAATACACACCATGTGGATCCTTTTATAGCTCCTTTGAATAAGATATTAGAGTACTTAACGGACTTATTCCATCAGGGTGCTTCTCCTGCTACACTAAGAGTACAATTGGCTGCCATTTCAATTTCCATGTGGAAGAATGTGGAGCTCCTGTTATGGCTCACAGACTTTGTAAAGCCTTTTAAAAGGGATTTTTCATATTAGACCACCGGGTCAGATCTCCTACGTCACCTTGGAGTCTAAACTTATTGTTATCTAAATTAATGTTGCCCCTTTGAACCTGCCTCTTCTTGCCCGTTAAAATTTTTATCCTGGAAAACTCTCTTTTGGTAGCCATTACTTCCGCTAGGCGAGTATCTGAACTTCAGGCTCTCTCCATCAAGCATCCTTATTTGATCTTTCACTCTGACAGAGTTTCTCTTGAACCAATTCATCCTTCCTCCCTAAAGTGTGTTCTATTAACAATATTAATCAGTCCATTGAGTTACCCACTTTCTTCAAAACCACTCCAACAAAATGGAGTATATGTTACACAAATTAGATGTTCACAGACAGCTAAGATTTTACTTGGATAGAACAAAAGATCACAGAAAAACAGATCAACTCTTTGTGGCTTTTGCTGATAGCAGGAAAGGACTTGCAGTTACCAAAAGAACTCTTTCTAAATGGTTAACGGATTGTATAATCTATGTCTACGATTCTTCAAATCAAACCCTTTTACACAAACCCAAAGGACATTCCACAAGGTCAGTGTCTACATCTTTGGCTCATGCAGCCCGCCTACCACTGGACGCTATTTGTGCAGCTGCTACTTGGTCTAAGCCACATACATTCATTTCTCATTATAAGGTAGACAAGGTTTCTAGGGACAGGGCAACCTTTGGTTCCACTGTGCTCAAGAACTTCCTCCCGTGAGTTCCTCAGGAACAAGGAGCTAGGGACGCTACCCATGTGTAAGAACAAACGGCGAGATTGAACACTATCACATATAGAGGTTATGTCCTTACCATAACGTTCCATGTGGAGTGTTCATCTCACCTTTGTTCTTACAGTCCCACCCTCCCACCCTTAGGAAGAACGTTCTTTGATGCCTGGCCAGGAGCATTCTGCTACTGTTGCAATATTGTGTACATAGTTGGCATATATATTTATATGTGTCTGTTTGGCTTATATATATATAGTTATGTGTAGATTCTTTCTGTGCATATGTGATGTAAGCATGAATGTGCTCTTCTGTAGATTGGTTTGCTTGCAAACTAGATCTGAGGTAAAGGCAGAGGGGGATTGTGGGTATTAGATTGTCTCGAGCTTCTTCTCGATGCAGAGCTTGCAAGAGGCCGGCATGGAGCCGAGGATCGGCTCCGAACCCATGTGTAAGAACAAAGGCGAGATGAACACTCCACATGGAACGTTATGGTAAGGACATAACTTCTATTTCCCTGCTGAAAGCTGATTATTTCTCCCCAAATTTTTAAGCTCCATAATAGCAGTTTTAGGTGAAATATAAATACATTGCAGCGTAATCCTCATTCCACTGGAGAAACTTTTTCTTGCTCCTTACCGATGTCAGTAAAAGTTAATTGTATTATTTGTGGGAAGCAAATACCTCATAAGGATTTCCATTTGTACTGTATTCCTTGCCTAGGCCCTGACCACGACGTTCCTTGCTGTCGGTTTTGTGCTTTATTTAATCTGCGCACTATCAGTCGTCGGTATATTTTTGCTTCTAAACAATTTGGTTCTCTGTTTAATTATCCATAAATTATGTCTGTTAACCATCCGTCTACTGGAATATTGAAAAAACGCAAAGAAAAACACAGAGGCAGGCCGTTGAGGTCCAAAACTGCCGAAATTGCTTCTCCTAAGCCAGTCGCCAGTTCGCTGGTACTCGGTGAGGCGCTTTCGCAGCCCCTGAGACTCACTACTTCTGATTCGCAGGCCTCTACTGAGACCCATTCGGAGTCCGGTATGCCACGAGATGCTTCACCTATAGTACCCGCAGATGTCTCTACCTTGGATGGGTCCGGAGCCACTGTGCAGGCACCAGCTTCTGAGGGTGTATTCAGGCCTACAGACTTGCATATTAAACCGACTCCACCTTCAATACTAAGGCCTAAATCTCAATCTATGTCTAAAAAAACGATGCCCAGGCCACATGTTCAGGCCCCTATGCCTAAAAAACAAATTATCAAAATGGCTGAAGATTTAATTACTCTAATCAGGGGTAGTCAACCCCCCCTTTCTAAGAGGCCTAGGGCTGAACTTGACTATGAATCTTCTGAACAGGACTCTGTTTCTTCTGACTCTTCTAATGACCTGGATTTGTCCATTCCTACTTATGAGGACTCGATGCAGAGGATTCCATTCCCTCTGCTTCACCCCCTGAGGATTTTTCTTTTGGGGAAACTTTACATGCCTTACGGGAGCATTTCCACTGGGAAAGTCAGGATTTTTCTGAATCCAAAAAGAGGCTTAGAGATTTCCTTCTTCCTCAGCATAGGCCTTTGGCTATACCTCCTGTACTAGACATTGTTGATGATGTGTTTTCGGAATCCAGTATGGCCTCTGATTCCTTGCCTCTGGCCCCTAGTAAACCAGACAGATACTACAGGGTTCCTGAGTCCCACAAATTCCTTTTCAAAAATCCCGTTGCAGACCCTGAAACATTTCTCAGGGGCCCAAGGGCATTAAAGCTTCTACTGCTAAAAATCCTACTCCTTCTGATAGAGACTCCAGGGTGCTGGATAGATGGGGTAAAAAGGTTTATACTTTTGCAACCTTGGCAATCAGGGCTTTAAACTATCAATTCCATATGCTAAAATATCAACAGCATATCATGGGACTGTTTAAACAGAAAATGATGTTGATTTTTGACTCTGTGGAAAATAAAGATTTACAGGATTTATTGCATTCAGCTGAACAAGTTGGAAAACATACTTTGCAATGTGGTTTTGATTCTTTAGAGGCCTCTTGCAGGGCTGCTGTTACTGGGTCTGTGCTTAGAAGGCATGCTTGGCTTAAGGAGCAATCTCTGCCTGATCATGTTAAAGCAAAACTGTTGGATGCTCCTTTGCAGTAGGACCATCTGTTTGTTTGGCAATAAGGCTGAAGAAGTTCTAAAAAAGATGGAAGATGAAGCTAAATCTATGCAAACTGTGAAAGATTTCTTACAAGTACAACCTCCAAGATTTAGTAGGCACTGGTCCTTTTCAGCTCCTTCCAGAGCCTCTCAAGCCAAACCCAGACACTCCAAAAGCACCAGGTTTCAGTCCCAAGGGACTTTCAGAACTAAGCAATGGGATGCTTTCACTTCCAAATCTGGAAATAACAAGACACCACCTTATGGTAAACAGTCTCAATGACTTTCCTTTAAAATTACCAAGCACTTACCTCTTAGCCGCTCCTTTGGTGGGAAAACTGGCTCTTCATGCAAAAAACTGGCAACTTATAACCCAGGACAAATGGGTTTTAAATGTAGTGTCCCAGGAATACAGATTTCATTTCCACACATTGCCAACTCCAAACGGGTGGCCAGACCTGCCCCCAAATCAGTGGGCAGAGGCTCAGAAACAAGTACTTTCCCTCCTAAACATGGGGGCTATTCAACTAGTACCAGAAGAGGAAAAGCGACAAGGTTTCTATTCCAGACTTTTGTATTTTCTGGGTACCAGGAAATCATGGTGTTCAATTCTGGACCTGTCTACTCTAAACACTTTTCTGGACACTCCAAAATTCAAGATGCTGACTCTTCACCAGTTACTTCCTGTGCTAGGAAAGGATGCCTGGTTTGCAACTCTAGATTTAAAAGAGGCTTACCTGCATATCCCAGTCAGGGAATCTTGCAGAAGATACCCACGCTTCAAAGCAGGCTACTTGCATTATTGGTTCTCTGCACTGCCCTTTGGCTTGTCTACTGCTCCCAGGGTATTCACGAAGTGCCTGGCTCCAGTAATTGCATTTTGCAGGCAAAGAAATATTCAAATATATCCATACCTGAATGATTATCTAATTCAGGCAGAAAACCAGGCCATTCTTCTAAAGCATCTGGCATTTGTAAAAAGGGTTCTAACTTGTCTAGGGTACACTATAAACGAAAAGAAATCACAACTGGTACCCTCTCTCAAAAAATTACATTCCTTGGTGCAAGCTTGAATACAACTGCCCAGATGGCTTATCTTATGCCAGAAAAGCAAATTCATTTGGTGACTTACTTCAAACAGGTGGCCACAAAAACCCTGCTATCTGCAAGACCAATACTGCAAGCCTTGGGGTTCATGGGCTCCTGCATTCTTCTAATTCCATATGCAAGACTGCATATGAGGAAACTTCAGTGGTACTTAAAAAGTTTATGGAGTGAACATTGTCACAGGCTGGAAACAATGATTCCTATCATACCTTGCCTGCAACTAGAGTTCCTATGGTGGGCAGAGGCCTGCCACCAAAACAAGGGACTGCCATTCACTCTACCCCCTGCCGCCCAAACTCTAACTACAGACTCATCAGACTATGCTTGGGGGGGGGCTCATCTGACAGGGAAGTGCATTCAGGGCAAATGGAACCCAAATAAAGTGCACCTTCATATCAATCAAAAAGAAATGCTAGCTGTACAGAATGCTCTGACAGCCTTCAAGGACTACCTTCAGCCAGGACAATTAACTGTGGTGTTTTTGGTCTTTATCATTATGTGATACATAAACAAGCAGGGGGGGTACACACTCCTACCCCCTTTGCAGACTAGCCATGACATTGTGGAACACGGGCTTGACCTATCAAATACAACTACAAGCTCAATTCCTGCCAGGAAAGCTGAATACCCTGGCAGACGAACTAAGCAGAAATCTCATGGACCCACACGAATGGAAACTGGAACCACTGATTTTCAACATGTTGACACGCAAATGGGGGAGTCCAGACAGAGATCTTTTTGCCTCACCCCAGAATTATCAGTTCTGCACAAGAACTAGTCACAAAAAAGCCTGGAAAGTGGATGCTCTATCATTCGGCTGGAAAAACCTATCAGTCTATTCTTTTCCCCCTCTGCTCTCTAAAGTTCTACTAAAAGTCAAGCAGGACAAACCAAAAATGATTTTGATTGCTCCAGGCTGGCCTCGCCAACACTGGTACCCACTCCTGCGCAATGTGTCACACCTTCCACCGTGGCACCTGCCTCAGACACCTTACTTACTGTCCCAGCAGAACAAATTCTGCACACTCGCCTCCAAACTATGAATCTTGCAGCGTGGCTAATCACCTAAATTCACCCTTAGCATCCCTCAACAAACCTGTGATGGGTGTCAATTTTGGAGGCAAGAAGGTCTAGTACTAGAAAATCTTATGCTGACAAATGGAAAAGATTATGTGCCTGGAATCAATCACAAGGGATAAAGCACTGCAGTGCCCAATATTCCTCAGATTTTACAATACTTAATTGAGATGCTTCACAAGGGCCTGCCCTTTTCTTCCATAAAAATACATGCCTCAGCCATTTCAGCTCATTACAACACAGAACCTTCCCTCTTCTCTCATCCTCTACTAAAGCAGAATCTCAGAGGGGCCAAAAACTTTAGACCACCCAAGAGAGCTCCAGCCCCTGCCTGGGATCTCAATTTTGTACTGGAAAAACTCACTCTCCCTCCTTTCGAGCCAGCTGCTACTGCAGACTTAAAATTTCTCTCCTGGAAAACAGCTTTCCTTTTAGCAGTCACTTCAGCTAGAAGGATTTCCGAATTACAGGCTCTTATGGCATTGGAGCCTTTCATCATTTTTCATGCGGACAGGGTGTCTCTCGGGATCAATCCATCCTTCATGCCTAAGGTGGTATCCAGTGTGGCTCTTAATCAGACCATTCATTTGCCACCTTTCTTTCCCAATCCACAGAACAAGGTGGAGCGGATTCTGCATTCATTGGATGTACACAGACAACTTAGATTTTACTTAAACAGGACAAAATCTCAAAGAAAATATGAACAACTACTGGTGGCATTTGCTGCAGGGGCAGAGGGGAAAGGCTATTTCAAAGCAAACTATTTCCAAATGGATAAGCCATTGTATTTGTTTCTGCTATATGCACCATGGTAAAACTATCCCCCAGGGGATCAGATCTCATTCCACCAGGGCTGCATCTACTTCTACAGCCTTTCTCAGAGGTGTTCCTACCAGAGACATTCTAGCTCTCACCTGGAGCTCAGTTCATACGTTCACCAAACATTACCATTTACTTTTCTTATCTAAATCCAGATCTGGCTTTGCCACTGCTGTCCTGCAGGGCCTTATAGCTGGTCCTAATGCTGTATAATTTCCTCTGCCCTACCATAGCTTTGGGAATCTACCCAAATGTAATGACTGCAACAGTGAAACACGAAGAACATAGTACAGTTGTGTACACTTACCATAAATGTAGATGTTTGAGTGTATTCACTGTTGCAGTCCTGGTTACCCTCTCTCCAGCACCCTATTTTTCGCAGACTATACCTATTCCTTCTTTCATTATGCCTATAAGCCCTTTTGGTGTATTTGCTTTTGGGATTGGAGGTACATTTTTTGTGTTTTTAATTTTATTTGCTCCCCATTTGGGGGGCATCTGACATCTGGGGCAAGAAAAACTGATGTAATGGCGGCGGCTGTATGTTTTATACCCCTGACGACCTGACGTCATGGAAGAATGGACAGCAACCAACGCAGGACCCAAGACTTTGTTAATCAGGCCGACTGAGGGCAACCTGCCAGCAGATTACCCAAGTGTAATGACTGCATCAGTGAATACACTCGAACATCTACATTTATGGTAAGTGTACACAACTGTACTTTTTCATTACATTCAGTGTTCTCTTATTATTTACTTGTGTCCACTTTAAAACCTGTTATTGGATTAAGCCAAATGTCTTAATGCAGACATTTACCTATGCAAAAGTAAGAAAAAACGTATCAGCTGTATATGTAGATAGAGTGTCTGCTTGAGTGATTTTATTGGGGACGTTAGTAAATTAGCCTGGTCAATAAACCAAAATAAATAAACTTAACTTCTTACAGTAAATACTACTTTTAATATTGTGTGATTCTGACTGCTGTAATAAAGGTGGTTAACAGAACTAATTAAAAAAAAATGCAAGTATTATTAGGTACAGTTTCTGTTATGTGGTAACCAGCATTGTGATATTATAGCCAAGATGACAGACATTGCAGTGAAAATAAATGATATGATGTGGGATCTCTTATTTATTCATGTATGTATTTAGTTTGTTTAACTAGAATAACATGACTGGGCTAAGAGCATCTATTACAGTATTTGCATAGTAGTAAAAAAATAATAATAGCAAATCCAAAGTCTTAATATTCAACTACCTTGGACATGCCTTTAATATTAGTTGTATATTAGTTGTTGCTTTCATATTATGTAACAATGTAATGCCTTTATATACCCCACATGCAGTAATAAAAAATTCTTGTACTTAACAGCACACAAAAAATATTAAATGTATTTATTATTTTATTTTACATTTGTTAACTGGGTAGAGTCCCCCTGGGCAAGTAGCCCATTTTCAGCAGAGACCCGGGGAGATAAGCTCCATAACAATAGTACAAAAAGATTGCAAAAATTATTAAAAGATTTACAAACCGTATACAAAAAGTTTGACAGTTGCCAACATTCATAATTTACAAAAAGGTGAATGTAAAACAGAAAACATTACATTTCTTAAGCCTTATTACAGACAGTAATATGAAACTCGGATATATATATATATATATATATATATATATATATATAAATCTAAAAAACATTGTGGTATTTTCATTTGGTAGAAGTAAGACAAGAAGATAGTAGAATAGAAAACATTTGATCGAAGGCATGAGAAACTTGTCAGGAGTATTACAGGAGCATGGCCATTGTTGAGTAAGGTATTCCTTTAGGAGTTTTTTGAAGCTATAACTGTCTCTGTTTTTTTAAGATATTCTGGGTAATAGGTTCCACTGTTGGGCTACTTTGAAGAAGAGAGAGTCACCAAAGTAATTATGGGACTTTGTAACCTTGAGTATAAGTTTATTGGATGATCTAAGGGTCTTGGGGTTGGTATTTTGTTGCACTAGGTTGGAGAGTGCAGGGCAGTTTTCAGGTTTGTGGATAACCGAGTGGGCAGTTGTGACAAGACAGATACACTTAAGTAATTCCAGTGGATTTACTTTCTATCCTTAATTCTTGTGTATTCTTCTATATACAGAACATGCTTTGAAAGATAAATGTTCTTTGTAAGACTAAACAGTTTTGAAATGATGTCATTTGAAATATTGTTTTTCAGCATCTCTGTTTGAATGCCCTATGGTTATTTACACAGAATAAAAAAATGACCAAAGTTTGCACAGGTAAACATCTTCAAAAAACAAATACTACAGTTGGGTTGAAACAGTGCAGTTTTAAAAAAGTCAAGTTGTTTTGTAGCAACATTATATAGTAGCACCATGACAATGCTGATAATTCAGTGCCGTTATTAAATTTTCATTTATTGTTAAATTTTTATTATTCAGAAATAAAATTGTTGCTGTGCACATTTCTAATTTGTGTTCCATTTAATTGCAAAATGTTATCATGCTAAAGCAGCCATCTGTGCAGATTAAAAAAGTTGTACCCATTTTTTAATATTGTATATGCAGTACTACGACACCCATTACTAACATATTTATTAAACCCCCCTCACACCTCTAAATCAATCACGTTCATTGATTGCTCAAATGTAATAAAATTTGACAACCAGATCTATTGCCATTATTATAAATCTTAGGAATTTATTTTGAAATTTGCTTTAAACACCCTCAAGGTGTACAGTAACAAACCCTACTCTCACCCTCTACTTAGTCATTACATCTACAACTTTTGTGTAACGAGATAAACAGTATAACATCCATCAGGAGGGTGCAAGCCAGTGTACCCCCAAGGACCACAAAGTTCTTAAAAGTGTGTTTAATAACATTCAATCTCTTATATTCAGCAGTGGGGGAGTAGAATGGCAGCTGCCTTGCTTCATAAGGGCTTTCCTCTCTTGCTCTCAGTTGTTTAAAGCCACTCCCAGACTTGAGCAAAAATGGTATGGGGTGTTTAAAGTAAGCTATGTTATCTCCTTTGCATAATAGTGTTCAAGTCTACAGTAAAATATAGTACATGATCTCCACGCTCTTCATTTCCATTAGTTGTATTTTCTTTCCTTAATTTGTTCAATGTTAAGTTGTCAATCTCACCTTCATTCTTGCTGGATGGGTTCGGAGCCGATCCTCGGCTCCGACTCGGCCAAAACTAAAGCTCGAGAGCTAATTCCACCGGCTCGAGGCTCCCCTATATCCCACAATGCTAGGCGGTAACTACTCGGATCTCGTTTGCCGCTATAGCTGACTAGGTGCTTTTCTACCGGCTCAGGCAGGTGAGTTAGACTTTTACCTTATTAGGTACTTCTAAAACCCCCTTTTTTGTTGTCATACATAACCTTTTAGTTTAATTTAAGTATTTAGATCAATCGACCCCTGTTTGTCTAGTCTTTTTTCCCTTTCTTCCCTTGGGCCTTCGGCCCCTACCCTTTCCCCAGTCCATTAGTGACTAAATTAGTTGTCCTTTTTTCTGTTAAGGGCTTGTGTGTGTGTGTTTGTGGCTTGTTAGCCTTTAATAATTTTTTCTGTAAAGGGTGTGTCTGTAGTGTGTTTGTGTTGTGTCAGGCACTCCTTTTTACAATGTCAAAAGACAAGGTCTCAGGCTTCAAGAAGTGTGACGCGTGCTGTCAGAAAATGTCTCTGACAGACGGTCACACTTCTTGTCTGTATTGCCTGGGACCTGTGCACCTGCAGGACTCTTGTGCTGTTTTGTCATGGTTTTAGCCCTAGAGTCCTGCAGGAACGCAAGAACAAGCTAATCTTGTGGGGCTTATTAAAGCCTGAAGGCCCCCCGACTCAGTCTGTGTCGGGGAAGCCTTCCAAAACTTCCAAACAGTCGGCTCCGGTTCCAGAGTCGACTGCTGGAAAGACTAAGTCGGCTTCGACATCGGCTCCGGCTGGAGCCGATGTTTCCAAGCCTCATACTGTTACCTCGGCTCCGGCTGGAGCCGAGGCTGATAAAACTCCGTCGGCTCCGATACTTTTATCGGAGCCACAGTCTAGGAAGAGGTCCAGATCCCCCTCTATCGGCTCCGTGCATTCGGCGCCAGGATCCCCTCTCCTTTCTGAACGGAGCCATAAAACTCATTCCTCACGGTCTTCCAGGTTATCTGACCATGATTTGCAAAGGGTAGTGAGTAGACTTCTCAAGTCCGAGGCACTGGCCCAAATGCTGCATAGTCCGACTCACCAGTCAGTGGCTATTTCCGTTCCCCAGTACATTCCTCCTCCGACTCCTTTGAGTTCGGAGCCAGGGCTTGTCGGAGCCATGGCTGTCGGTTCGTCGGATCCGATACCTTCCCTTTCGGCTCCGTCGTCTGCTCCGATCTCCTCCTTGGAGGGATCTCGGCGCCGAGCTTCCCTCGTCGGCTCCGAGGGGGCGAGTGGCATCGGACCCTTGTCCGACCCCGCTTTCCCTCTCGGGGTTCTGGCGTTGGTGAGTTCGGCTCCGACATCGGCTTCGGAGCCATCCCTGTTGGTGCCGGGGGAGGTCCTTGTCTCTTCGGAGCGGGGGCCTCTGGCCTTGCCTGACAGGGGTGCCTTCGAGGTCATGCAGAGCGTGCTAGAACCAGGTTCTGCCCCACAGTCGGCTCCTTCAGCCCCCCCATCTACAGTGCCTGCGGTGATTTCTACTCACCCCCTTGTCTTAGACCGCAGAGAGCCAACTCCTCAAGTTTCCCCATTGGGAATTTCCTCCTCTTCCGAGGCCTCTCCTGACCTGGCAGGAGATCCCCCAAGGAAGAGGCAGTGCAAGAGGAAGCACATTGACTCCCCTGAGTCTATCACCTCTGACACTGATGTAGAGGAATCCGAAGGTTCCCCTCGATCCCCCTCTGTGGATGTCTCCTTTGCTGACATCCTTGAGATCCTGAAACAGAGGGGGAACTGGCCAGCCCTTAACCCTTCGGAGGATGAGTCAGTGTATCTTGAGGCATTTGGCTCTCGCCCTTCTACCTCCTGGGTGTCCCCTCCCTTTGACCCCTTATGGAAGTGGTGGCAAGGAAGGCTTGGACGGCTCCTGATTCAGTGGAACCCACTCCGAGGAGACCATCTAAATTTATTACTGCCCCTAGAGATAAAGATTTTTTATCCAAAGGTGTCCCTGTTGATGCCATGGTGGTGGCTGCGGCCACTAAGAAGGAGTTAGCTGATCCTTCGGTTCCTGTCCATCCTCCTAATAAGGAATCTAGGACCATGGACAGGTACGGCAAGCGGATGTTCTCATCAGCGACCTTTTCGATGCGTTCGCTGAATTACTTATGCCACTTCACTCGTCTCCAGAGAGATTTACTCAAGGATATGGGTGAACTGATAAAGGATCCTACAGTGAGGGGTTCAAAGACACAATGAACTCCCAGTTGGCAACCCTGAATTCCATCGTTAACTCCTCCATGCGGCTGGTATCATATGCTGCAGATGGGGCGAGTAGAGCCACAGGCACAGGTGTTGCCTTACGATGTCACGCCTGGATGCGGCTATGTAACTTTGCGGACCCTTTCAAGGCGTCCTTCACCAATTCTCCCTTTGATGGATCATCCTTGTTTGGTCCACAGGTGAAGGATACATTGACCAGGTGCGAGGTAGAAGGTAAGACTCTCTCTGCCGTAGGAGTCAGTTTTTCTACCCCTTCTAGACCCTATCCCAAAGGTCAGAGGGGAGGAAAGATGTGGTTCCGCAAACAATCCCAGGGAGTCTCATCTGACGCACAAGGCCGATTCCCCTCTAGAGGCAGAGGGGGGAATAATAATAATAGACGCTGCCCTAGAGGCAGAGGAGGTCCGCAAAACCAGGGTAGCAGAGAAATGTTCTGACAAACCCTTTCAGCATCCCTGAGGGGCTGCCCGGCTGTCCACCTTCGGAGGCAGTCGGGGGAAGATTATCCCTGTACCCAAAAGCCTGGCTTTCCCTTACTCAAGACAAATGGGTACAGTCGATAATATCCGAGGGTTACAAAATTCCCTTTGTTCACATCCCATCCCAACCCAAAAGATCCCTTCCAGACATTCCACCCGGTCTAAGGGAACAAGCAGCATTAGAAATTTCAAAGCTGCTATCAAAAAGAGCTATCCAATCAGTCCCAGCAGACCAGCAAGGATCCGAATCTACTCCAAATTCTTTTGGTACCAAAAACAGGGGACTGGAGACCCATACTGGATCTCAGCTACTTAAACAAGTATGTCAGGAAAACAAAATTCCGGATGGTCACGCTACAGTCCATTCTACCCTTCTTGGGTCAGGACAATTGGATGTGCTCGATAGATCTTCAGGACGCGTACTACCACATCAAGATGAACAGACGCTCCAGGAGATATCTCCGCTTCATACTGGGAGCCAGTCACTACCAGTTCAGGGCCCTGCCCTTTGGTCTCACTACAGCCCCCCGTGTGTTTACCAAATGCATGGCAGTGGTCACGGCTCACTTGAGACGTCAAGGATTCCAGGTGTTTCCATATTTAGACGACTGGCTCCTTACCGCCACCACCAGACATCAGCTTCTTCTATCCAGGGACTTCACCATCCAATCTTGCCAAGCTCTAGGCATTTCGATAAATTTCGAAAAATCTGCCTTGTCGCCTTGTCAATCTATTACCTTTATAGGCACCATCTTAGACGCACTCAATCTTTCAGCCAGACTCACAGAGCAGAGAGTGTCAGACATTCAGAACCAAGTTTCCCTTCTCTTACAATGCAACAAAGTCAAAGCCAGACTAGTTTTGAAGGTGTCAGGACTCATGGCAGCAGCTATTCCCCTTCTCCCCTTAGCTCGCTTTCACATGAGGATCCTCCAATGGATGCTGTTTACTCAATGGTCCTTTCAACAGCTCCTGATGTTCCATACCATATTGATAACTCAATCATGCAAGAATCAACTGTCTTGGTGGATCACATCACCTCAACTCCTCCGAGGAAGACCCTTCACTCTCCCCCCCCTCAGTCGCCACGTTGACAACAGACGCCTCCCTGATCGGGTGGGGGGGGGCATTATCAGGGCAGGATAGTCCAGGGCACGTGGCAACCTTTCGAGTGCCACTTGCACATAAACGTCTTAGAGATGAGAGCAGTGCTTTTAGCGTTGCAAGCCCTTCACGACTCTCTTCCCACTGGGACTATTGTAATTCAAACGGACAACATGTCCGTAGTGTGGTACATCAACAAACAAGGCGGAACCAGATCATACCCTTTATGTCGAGAGGCACTCGGACTTTGGCAATGGGCGATCTCTTCTCAGCGTTTTCTGATAGCAACGCACATTCCCGGGAAATCCAACGTTATTGCAGACAAATTGAGCAGAGCAATTCTCATGCCCCACAAGTGGTCTCTAAAGAAATCAGTTCTAGAAGAAGTATTCCTAAGATGGGGCCAGCCTTGCTGCGATCTTTTTGCTACTCCCCAAAACAGCAAGTGTCACGACTTCTTCACTCTCTTCCCTGCTACCAGGCCATCCCACCAGAGACGCTCTAGTCCACGATTGGCCCCAGGGACTTCTATATGCCTTTCCCCCCTTTCCACTGATATCTCAACTAATTCAGAAAGCCATCACCTTGAGAGTGACAATGATCCTCATTGCCCCTTACTGGCCTCGACAGATATGGTTTCCCTTTCTTCATCATTACCTTTTGGAGCAGCCTTGGCATCTGGACCCAGTACCAGATCTGATAACCCACCAATTGGGTCAGCTGCACCAATCTCTGCCTTCTCTAAACCTCACAGCGTGGTTTCTCCGATTCCAACCTTAGCCAGGCTTCCCTCAATATCTCGCTCGGTCCGAGATATCTTGATAGCCTCTCATAAATCCTCTACCCGGAAGATTTATAGTAGCAAATGGAAATGCTTCTCTTTTTGGGCAACATCAAGAAACATAGATGCCTTTACTGCACCTATCCAGACTATTCTAGACTTTCTAGCAGAACTCTTTCATTTTGGATCTTCTGCATCTACCATTAGAGTTCAATTGGCTGCCATATCAAATTTTCATGTTGGTGTTTCAGAGTCTAGCATCATGGCTCACAAACTCTGTAAAGCCTTAAGGGGCGTATTTCTTCTCAAACCTCCAATCAAAGATCCCCCGCCTCAATGGGATTTGAACTTGGTTCTGGCATCTTTAATTCTTCCCCCCTTCGAACCGGCGGCTTCATGTTCTCTGAAGTTGCTTTCTTGGAAGACACTTTTTCTGGTAGCTATAACTTCAGCGAGAAGGGTATCTGAACTCCATGCTCTGTGCAGTCGTCCTCCTTACTTAGTGTTTCACAAAGCCAGGGTATCCCTCTGTACTAATCCATCCTTTTTGCCTAAAGTTTCCTCTCAAATAAACCTAAACCAAATTATTGATCTCCCCGTCTTTTTCCCTAACTATTCGAACAGGTCAGAACAAAAGCTACATTTTTTGGATGTTCATCGCCAACTTAGATATTACTTAGACAGGACTAAACAATTCAGGAAATCTAATCAATTGTTTCTGTCATATGCGGAAGGGAAATTGGGCCTTCCAGTTACTAAAGTATCCCTCTCTAGATGGCTCACCTCTACAATTACCTTCATCTATGAGATCAGACACCAAAAACTACCCTCAAGACCTAGAGCTCATTCAACTAGGGCATTAGTAACATCCGTAGCTTTTCAGGATAGGCTGCCAATAGATTCCATTTGTGCAGCAGCCACCTGGACTTCTCCTCATACATTCATTTCACATTACAAATTGGACATGGTTTCCAGAAGCCGTGCCAATTTTGGTTCCACTGTTCTCAAGAGTCTGTTCTGATAGGCCACCCGGGATAAGGTGCTAGGGACGCGGTCCCATCCAGCAAGAATGAAGGCGAGATTGACAACTTAACATTAAGAAGTTATGTACCTACCATAACGTTCCATGTTAGTTGTCTTCTTCTCGCCTTCTTTCTTGCGTCCCACCCTCCTTCCCCCAAGCCTGGACAGACCGACAGGAATTCAGTTTGTGTTCTACCTCTGGAAGTTGTCATTCCCACACGTTCTTCCACCTCTTTTATCCTTACTGCGGTCTGCGATACCTTTTATGCAGATTGTTTTGAGGTGGGTTTCCCTACTCCATTCTATGGAGACTAGGATTGCTTGGTATAGCTATCAAATGAGATCTGTGTAGTTACCGCCTAGCATTGTGGGATATAGGGGAGCCTCGAGCCGGTGGAATTAGCTCTCGAGCTTTAGTTTTGGCCGAGTCGGAGCCGAGGATTGGCTCCGAACCCATCCAGCAAGAAAGAAGGCAAGAAGTAGACAACTAACATGGAACGTTATGGTAGGTACATAACTTCTTATTTTCCTCTATAATTCAGATACGAAAAAGTCACACTTCATAAATCCACTTTCCTTCTTAAAAAAAAATGACAGAAATATATTACTGTTTAAAATTAAAAACACAAAACATTGTCCCAAAAATGAAACCTTTAACACATATAGTACATATACCTTTTACAAAATAGTTAGGTGGGATGTGTGTTGTAAGGATCCTTGTAAAGCGCTTTTGAAGTTAACACACAAGACTTTAATACCACTTTAACTTTATTTCAGCGCCTTTGACTTTTATTGGTTACAGAAAACAAGATTGGCCGATCATGGTTTCCAGAGGTAAACAGTTTTGAAAATAATGTTACTGGTATGTTTAAGTAGCTCACTTAGGGAGAAAATTCAAAATGGCAGTGTTACAACAGAAAGTCATTAGGGCAGCATGGTGGTGGCAGTTTAAAATTCAGTTTTTTTCATTTACTTTAAAAATGCACGTTGAAACTATGATTTTTGTAGCAGAGCCCCTGTCAGTAGGGTAGAGTAGGTCAGGGCACTAATTAAAAATATGTGTGTGTGTGTATGTAAAAAGGGGTGGTTAAGAACGCAGATGGTAATACCCTTGATGAAGCTAAAATGGCGCTATGACACATTTGTGAAACTTTTTTTTCCCTTTGTAATACATTAAATTAATAGTTATTTTCACTTTTCCTAGTTTAGCTCTCATCCAACCAGTCATTGAGTGCAATGCACCAATTGGCATGTACTTGTCCTGGCACTTGAAACAGCTTGAGAGACTGCAGAGGTTCCTCACAAAAGGAATACAGGGAGTAAACAAGTCATATGAGGACCGTCTCAAAGCCTTACCCCTGCACTCTGTCTCCTAAAGACTGCTGCACGGTGATCTTATGCCTAGCTTACAAGGCATCCTCTCATCCCAGACTGATGGATTTGTTGCATATTCACAAAACAAAATAACATCATAAATACCTGCTCTAAGGATCTAAGCCTCATCTGTGACTTAAACAGGACATGTTTGGTAGGAGTCTGAAAGATTGCCTGCTGTCTGGAAACCGGCTTCTCATCCCTAACCATATTCAAACGTAACTTAGACCATGGATGGGAAAGAACAGATTTACTCCTTGATCGGCACCTATGCCCATAATGAACAGGGTCAACCTGTGAGCACTTGATGTGTACAAGCCTACATCATAACTTATAAAATTCTCTTAGTTATTGACATATGTCAGCAATATTTTAGTAAAGTTGGGGAAAACTTGATTAGGCTTAAAATCGCTTTTGAGTCGATGGCTTAAGTAACTACCTATCAATCTATAAAGAGCAGGGAGAGAGAGACATTATCAGAGTGAAATTAATTACCACTCTGATAATGTCTTTCTGGGAATATAAATGCAGTTTTAATGTTTTTAAATAGTAACAGTCAGTGCTGACATTTATTTATTTATTTATTTATTTGCAGTTGGTTTACCAGGATAGTCCATTGGGCCAAAAGAACCCGTTTTCAATGGAGTCCTGGGGAGAAAAGCTCCAGCACATAAAAACTGAGTTAATACACAAGATAGTTAACTATATTATTAAATTATACAAGTAGTGGGTAAAACATTTAGTTCAAAAGTCAAGAAGTATTCAAAAATACAATAAATGAATATTAATGTGATGTACGTGAGCTGAGACAATAAGGTGATAACACAGCAGAGTTGTGTTGGAGAAGGAGCACAACATTACATTACAGTGTAATTCTTCAGAAGGAAACAAGCTTTGTTAGGTAAAGTTGAGCCTCAATGCATACAGGAGGTAGGATGACATATATTTATGAGGGGTGGGAGCAAGAACAATCCCATTGCGACCTAAGATGTGAGTGAAGAGATTTTTTGAATAGGTAGTGATTACAGGTGGTACGGATGGATGGTGGGAGTGAGTTCCATGACATTTGAGAGACATGACATTTGAGAGACATGGTGTTATAATACTGTGTTTTCTATGTTTCTCTTAGCGTCAACAATATTATTCACTTTTACCACGTAAGAAATGTTATGTTCATCATATTGATCACTGCTGCAGCAGCAATATGGGTTATATCTTGCCAGTGATATAACAGCTGGCTAGGTACCAAAACTTCAGGCACCTTCCATGTGCCCAAATGGTCAGGCAACTCAAGCTAAGCTGACTAATAAACAAGTTTGAGCTCCAAACCCTTCAGAACTTTACTGCCGCTGAAGAGCTCACTTCTCTAAGGATTTTGAGGATCGATGGCCGGCTTGGGTGTTGTTCCTTTGTTGAGCAGGTAAGTTCCCTTTGGGGAAGATACTCCCATTTCTAAATATTGTTTGGGCTTTATCGCTTTTCTCTTCAGGAAAGATATTTTAAAGCTAAGAGTTTAGTGATTTAACGGATTGCCTTGAGACTGTATCGTAACGGATTGTGTAATATAATTGAAAACCATTTTTTTCTATGGAGAAAGTGTTTATTATACTTTTGTGAGCCTGTAAAGTGTTTTAAAAAGTGCTTTTTACTGTGTTTCCTGTGGAAAAGTGACTTAGAATTGTAGTTTTTGATTTGCTGTTTGTCTTCCCCAGGAAGGAGGCACCATTTTCGACTTCACCATGGGACAACCAACCACCATTGTCAGTTCTTCTAACTACAAATAATAAAAATAAAAAAGTTAAGTACAAAGTCTTTGCCACCACAGTAGATTAAAAATGTGCTTTAGCTACAGATGGAGGACTCTGCTGTGTCCATTTGTTCCACATTATAGCACTCATTTTTTTACTCTGGATCCCTCTGACATTGTACCTACACCAACTACAGACCGGAGGTTACCCATGTCCTCTGCAACTGTTGGGCTCCCGTCAAGGATGAGAGAGAGGCATTCTTGTCAGTCCATGTAGTGGGAACAGGGAAGGCTTCCTGCTGTATCAGAATGTTGTACTCATCCATGAGGAAGTTGTTGCCATTAATAACACTGTTGGCCACATTTTCCTGTCTAAAAGAAAGAGAAAACTAAGTACGTGACTACTCATCCTCAAATTTCCTTAAACAGTAGTAGTTTACTGGGTCTGTCTCCGAGTTTAATTCAAGCTATTGATCATTCTTATAGTTTCTGGTAAAAGAAAGAGGGATGCCACTTTTCTTGAAGAGATTCAAGATTCTGAGTCTGAACAGGAAGATGTAGCGATGGATACAGGGATTTTATCCTCAGATTTCTATTTCAGACTTGGAGGAGAACTCAGTTTCTGATTCTCCCTGTGGGGGGGGGGGGTCTTTTTCTCTTACATATTTGGTAGAATGTGCCAGTGTTTTCAGTGGGAGAACACCATGGTTTCGAAATCCCTCAGAAAATACAAGTTGTTCCAGAAGGAATTTCCAGAACATACATCAATTCCTCCTATTCTGTCTGCTTTAGTGGATGTGTGTCTTACTTTCTGCAATTTTCCTGATAGCCACCTGCCCCTAAAAAACAGGATGTGTAAAGTTTCTCAGTCTTTAAAGTTTTTATACACTATTCCCAAACCTGACCCAGCAACTATCCCACTGCTGATAAACACTTTATTCCAATCCAACTTTTTCTGATGATGATGGGAAAATTATTGATAGGTTTTGGGTAAAACTGTTTAGTTTTTCAACATTGATTTTAAAAATTTTGAGTTGTCAGGCTCATATGTTTAAAGTTTGTTCTGACTAATTGTGAAAGTATGAGGAATGTATTATCTATAGTTTCTTCTTGTGATGAAAACTCTGCCTTAAATAGTTTTTTATTGCACAGGTCATACTACTCATTTTTTACAGTGTGTGTATGACTCCATTTATACTTCTTCCAGGGCTGTGGCCATTGGTACTGTTGTGAGGAGGTTTGCATGGCTGCATTCTCAGAACCTCCCAGATTATCTGAAAAATGAGATTTTAAATTCTCCCTTGGATAAAGATATAGTTTTTGGTTCCTCTGCTGCAGAGGTAAAATGGGTAAGTTGATACAGGGAATCTCAGATTTTTCAGCTCTCCTTTTACAAGTTTTCTAAGGGATTTTCTGATTCCTCATCCTATTTTGCCAAAAAATAAATAAATACTGCCAGCAGATATTGAAGAAGAAATGCCAAGAGGTTCCAAAAGAATGTAGGAAAATTGTCAAACCAAGGACAGCCCAACAATTCAAAATGTCTGTTTGAGGGATGTTGTCCCCCGTTCCCACCCCGGCAGTCCCTTTTCCCTTCCAGGTCTAAATCTCCACTTTTCTCTTTGGCAACAGATAGTTTCAGACAAATGGGTTCTGAAGAGCATTCGTTGGGGTAATATCTCGGCCACCAGACCAGACTCTTATCCCCCCCCCCCACTGTCTTTCAACACATGCTGTACTAGTGAGTGATGGAACCATTTCCTTTTTCCAAAGTTGGGAAAGGTTTTTATTCAAGAATGTTTTTCGTTGCAAAGAAAGGAAATACTTGGAGACAAGTTCTGGATCTTTCTTTCCTAAACCTGTCAGTGATAGAGATCAAGTTCAAAATGATGTTGCTTCACAACCTGTTACCTCCTCTTCTTCATTCAAGTTTAATGGTAACATTATATTTAAAAGCTGTATCTGATGGTGTCCTCTTCATTCCTCCTCACGACTGGCCACATTTTCTAGACTTGGAGCCATCTCTTTAGCTCCTTTCTATACTCGTAATGTAACTTACCCTCCCCAGCACTCCAGATCTTTTGCCACCTCAGCAATCGAACGCAAATCTGTGCGCTCGAGCAGTTTTGAGTGGATAAGTAAAAATGTTTTTCTTTTCAAATCCTTCTGTAGTGACATTTCTCCCTCAATTTTCACTTTGTATTTCCTCTTCGAATGGTACAGAGTTTTATTCTGATCTTGTGTAATAAGCTAGGATTCTGTAGAACAGGAGTTGTGTGTGTGGTAGTTTATGTTCTTGCTTTCTGGCTCGTGTTGGTACGTTTTTTCTTCTCTAACTTGACCATTATTTAAAAAAAAAGTGATAGCTTTGTGGTGGAAATTTCAGTTTTTCAGTTCTAATCATCTTGTGTGTTTGTGTGTGTGTATTCGTTTTTGGCAGGCTTCAGGGCCAGGTCATATTCTGACAAGTTGTCTGACAAACCTTTTCCTGGTTTCAAGCGATGCATTTCTTATGGGCAGAAGATCCCAACCAAGATGCTCATAAAGAATGTGTGTACTGTTTAGGTGTTTATCACCTTAAATCTTCATGTGGGGTTTGTGCATCCTTTAATCTGTGTGCACTCACGGATAGGCACAGCAAACTTGTATTAAAGGGTCATCATCTCACTTCAGTTTCTGAGGCTGAGACCCCCTCAATGGCTTCGTCCTCCACTTCTAAGGAGGCTAAGACGGGGTCTCCTTGGAGCTGAAAACAAAATCAAAGAAAATTTCGTATACAACCTTCATGGATCCGGAGAAAACTACCAGCTTATCAGATCCACAGGCCTCCTCAGATCTGACTGAGGTAATTACACTGTCTCCTCCTCCTCCTTCAGCTCCTATTTCAGATCCTAGGGCTCTGGATCAGAGAGCTCGGAGCAAGTCCCCAAGCCAATTATAAAAGTCTCCAGACCTCTCTTGTCAGCCTCTTCTAGGTCCTCTAGAAGCTGGTCCAAGGCAGGTATGGACAGGATGTTGAGGAAGCTCCTCAAGGCCCAGATTCAGATGGGGTAGTGTTGGCTTCGTCCCCCTGTTGGATCAGTGAGCTCTCTGGCCCATACCATCAGAATTCCTTTTCCAATCCAACCCTTGGTTTCAGGGTTGCAGGTTTTGTAACTCCCAAGAGCGTCTGCGTCTGTACTGGGGAAACCACCTTCCTTGATTCCGATGGTGGCCCTGATAAGCCCTGTGCCTATTTCTTCAGAGCAGAGCGGATCTCTAAGATGAGATGTCTGCACCGGGTCCGGGGGTATGGGGTTGACTCCATCCTTCTCGGAGATGTCCCATTCCCTGGGTGCTTCGGCCCTTGACAACTTGGGTGTGATTCCCTCTGGAGGCCACGGATCTGGGGTGAGTCTTAGCTAACTCCCCTTCATTGCTTTGGCTCCATGGGAAGCAGAGAGGGCTTCCCTGGGTCTGTTGGCTTTCCAGGTAGTGGAAAGGGTATTCTGTCATAGAGGGGAACAGTCATCTCATGTCCTGCAGCCTACCCCTGTACCCCCTTTGGTATGTGGTACTGAGCCCACTCATTCTGTCCTGAACCAATCTGCCCCGAGCAGTCTTCAGAATCTTCCTGCCCAGGAAGAATCCCCTTCTTCTTATACTTCTCCCGAGTACCCCATAGAGGAAATTCCTTGGAAGAAGACTTGCAAAAGGAGGCACATCAACTCCCCCTGATGGAGTCAATAACAGAAGACACGGACTTTGATGAAGGAAAAGGACCCCTTGATCCCCACCTGAACATGTCTCCTTCAGCGACATTCTAGAGATCCAGAAGCAGAAAGGTGGGTGGTCTGTCCAACCTTCTCCTACTGAGGAGTCATTGTTCTTGGAGGCTTTCAGGGATGGCCCATCTACGTCCTGAGTGCCCCTCCCGGCGGATGACCTCGTTGGTCTGGTATCCTGCCGGGCATGGAAGGAACTGGCTACCATTGAGCCCATTCCTAAATGCCCCAAGAAGTTCCTGGTCCCACTGTCTACAGGAAACACTTGAGCAAGGGCCCTGTAGTCAATGCCATTGTAGTGGCAGCAGTCACTAAGAAAGAACTGGCAGAGGAGAGTGCCAATGTCCATCCGCCTAACAAGGAGTGTTGGACATGTTCAGAAAGTGCATTTTTGCCCTTGCGGTCGTTAAATTATCTACCTCACCAATTCCGAAACTGTGGTCTGCGGACCTATAGGGGTCTGTATGATGAATTCTAGGGGTCCGCGGAATTCCACTTTACTATTCTGCAGTCACTGTGTTGAAAAATATAAAAGAAAAACACAAACACACTGCTCTTCCATGTCTTCCCCATTCGTGGCTAACCAGCTGCTTTATTAACTTCCGCGTTTGAAGCTGACACGGAATGAGTGATTACTTGCCCTATACAAAAACAATGTTTTCTGTATGGTATAATATTATTTGATGCTATTAGCACTACTATTAGCACTTCTGGAAGTATAGCATTACAGTTTGATTGGGGAAATGTTAAACACCAACATCTCAGATGCCAGGCTGTTATCTTAGTGGTCATTTTCTGGTTTGTCTAATTGTTTCAGTGTCAGAGTATATTAAACCTCCAGTCCTACAATTTGATTTATTTTCAGAAAAGAGGGAAAAGAGGACTGTTTTTGCTTTAAGTAGCTACAGCACACCAAGATTGGTTGCTCTGCACCAGTGTGGGAAAGCCAAGTGAAGCAGTAATCCTGTCTTGCTTCTTACAGCCAATGAGCCAGTGAAAAGACAGGAACTAAAAAAAGACAACTGTGTGTAATTTGGGACACTGACAAGCACAAATGTAAACAGTAATGTGTTCTTGTGAGATGTGGTTAAACAGTAGTCTTTTAAGATCCGATATTACAGTGAAGCAGATGCTATCACAGCATCAGAGAAAATGTAGTCTTTGTCTATATTACTTCTGTTGCAAAGAAACACTAAACTGCCAGTGGGATATATACAGAGACTCGACTACCACATCTACAAGACATGTGAGCAGATAAAATGCAACCAATAGTGTAAAAGAAAAGTATGGTCAACTGTCATGGATACACATCAACTGAATATGTTACCTTTAATACAGTATGTCCAAAAGCGGGCACAGGGGAAAAAATAGCCAGCCCACTGCTGAAATCACATTACTTCCAAAGAGACACTTGTGCAAAAGAATTTAATGTCATGTCACGTGCTTTCTTTGAAATAAAATGTCAGACTTCATCAGAACATGCGCAAAGAGTCATCGCAGTGCAATTTAAATTATGAACATATAAAAAAGCATACATAACACATGATCAGAATTATTAATTGACCATTTCAAACTACACATATAATTGCAAAATCATTAAATAAAGAGTACTTTAAAGTCTTATCCTTCTTGATTTTAAAATATTTGATATGGATGTATAATCGTTCAATTTATTTATTCTACTACAAGTTTCTGTCTGGAGATGATGTGATTTCTCAACAGTGGGCTGTTTATATTATGTGAGAATAGCTTATGGCAGCAATTCCAGCTATATAGCTCTGATGTTTTCTGTATGGCACTTGTGGCAGTTGGAACTTGGAGGGAAAATTCAACAAACTGTTACTTTCCCTCCAGTCCAACAGATGTTCTTCATGTTTCACTGTTGCAGTCATCACACTTGGGCTATCCTGCCAGGGGTAGCCCTCAGTCGGCCTGAATACCAGAGGCTTAGTATTTCTGCGTCAGTTGCTGTTGCTTCAGGACTGATGTCAGGGGTATAAAAACAGGCAGCCGACACCATTACATCAGTCTTTCTTCTCGAGGAGCCCGAAACAGAAGCAGTTCGCATGAGTGCCGGTCGGCCGCTACCGGAGTTTTCGTTTCTGAAATTGAATCATCCTGAAGTCTTCTACAGCTAAGTACCCCATTGGGGTTCCTTTTTCTTGCTCTAACTGATGTCAGAAAAAGTTAACAATTGTCTCGCCTGTGGAAAGCAAATACCACACTGAGATTTCCATTCTTACTGTATCACCTGTTTAGGCCCAGACCACGATGTACCTCGCTGTCGGATTTGTGCTTTGCTCAGTGCCCGAACTATTCGTCGTCTGGCCCTTATTGTAGCTAAATACTTTCTTTCTCGATCTCCATATTCCGAAATGGCTACAGTAAGCCATCCGACTACCGATCTTCCAAAAAAACGTAAGGATAAAGACAGAGACAGACCGCACAGGTCCATAACTTCTGACAACGCTTCTGTTAAGCTATTCGCCAGTTCGCCGGTACTCAGTGAGGCGTTTTCGCAGCCCCTGATACCTGCTTAGATGGATTTGCAGGCTAACTACGGAACCTGCGGATTTCTTTACCTTGCAGGCACCGGCTTCTGAGGAAGTTCTTCACATTACCGATATTCAACACAAACCGATGACTTCTTTCGCGTCTTCTGTTGTTTCTTAGGCCAAGATTGCGAGCTACGCCTAAAAAACCAATGACCCAAACTCAAGCACCTGCTTCCTTGCCACAATCTTAGATGCTTAAAATGGCAGAAGACCTGATCATGCTGATTAGGGGAAGCCAGCCTTCCCCTGCTAAAAGAAAAAGAGACTTATTCTCAGCAGCTTTAACTGACCAAGATTCCGATGACTCTGAGGTTTCTGAATATGAAGACTTGCCCTTATCTGCCTATAAGGCTAAGAAGCGGAGGAATCTGTTCCTTCAGCCTCCCCTCTGGAGGATTTTTCTTTTGGTGAAACCCTACATACATTGAGAGAGCATTTCCACTGGAAATGCCAGGATTATCCTCAGTCCAAAAAGAAGCTCAGGGAATTTTTAGACTTACCACATTACAGACCCTTAGCTATTCCTCCTGTTCTGGATGTTGTGGATGATGTCTTTATGGAATCCAGTCAACTCCTGATACTTTACCCCCTGTTCCAAGGAAACCTGACAGGTACTGTAGATTCCCTGACTCTCACAAATTACTATTCAAAAATCCTACGGCTGACCCAGAGGTCATCTCCCAAAGTCCTAAAGGAATAAAAGCTACTACAGCTAAGAATCCCACCCCTTCGGACAGGGATTCCCAAGGTTTAGACAGATGGGATAAAAAAGTATACACCTCTGCAACTCTCGCCATTAGAGCATTGAATTGTCCGTTGCACATGCTGAAATACCCGCAACATACTATGGAACTTATTAAGCAAAAATTATCTACCTTTCCTGACTGCGCAGAAAATAAAGAATTACAGGAGCTTATGCATTCTGCAAGCCAAGTCAGCAAGCATACCCTGTAATGTGGGTTTGACACCCTAGAAGCATCTTGCAGGGCAGCAGTCACAAGTTATGTACTTAGAAGGCATGCCTGACTGAAGGAGCAGACCTTGTCATATCAAAATTATTGGACGCTCCTCTGAACAAGGACAGTCTGTTTGGCACCAAAGCAGAAGAGGTTTTAAAAAAGCTGGAAGAAAAGGCTAAGTCTATGCAGACAGTCAAAGATTTTTTGCAAGTGCAGCCTCCAGGATTTAGTAGGCATTGCCCCTCAAACCTTTGGTCCTTTCCAGCCCCCTCAAGGCCATCTCAAACTAGACCCCGGGGAAATAGACCCCCCCCCCGATTACAGTCTTAGGGTATGCAGAGATCTAAGCAATGGAGTATCTCCATTTCTAAAACAGGGAGTGCTAAGCCACCCCCTTACAGAAAGAATTCACAATGACTTCTCAATTCCACTCCTTACCTCTGCCGAATTGCTCGTGCCCCTAGAAGGAAAACATGCCCACCATGCAAAAAATTGGACCTCCATCACCAACGACCGATGGGTCCTCAACATAGTATCCCATGGGTACATATTTTATTTCCACATGCTGCCATCCCCAAAAGGGTTCCCAGACCTTCCTCCAAACCAGTGGGCAGACGCACAAAACCAATTTCAGTCCCTGCTCTCCATAAGGGCAATTCAGCCTGTTCTTGCAGAACAGATAGGCCAAGGTTTTTATTCTAGACTTTTCCTGGTACCCAGAAAAGAGGGCACCTGGCGCCCAATCGTAGATCTATCAATTCTAAACACCTTCCTGGTGGTACCAAAATTCAAAATGCTCACCCTACAGCAGCTTCTCCCTATGCTGTCCAAAGATGTCTGGTTAGCCACCCTAGACCTAAAGAAGGCCTACTTGCACATCCCAATCAGGGACTCCTGCAGGAAATATCTACATTTCAGGGCAGGATCTATGCATTATCAGTTCTCTGCACTTCCCCTGGGCTTATCCACTGCTCCCAAAGTTTTCACAAAATGCCTGGCTCCAGCAATTGCCTATTGCAGACAGAAAAAGATTCAGATTTACCCTTACTTGGATGATTGCCTGATTCAGGCAGACAGGAAAAGCTGTTGCAGCACCTGACATTTGTGAAGGACCTCCTAACCTCCCTGGGGTACACTATCAATGAAAAGAAATCCAAACTAGTCCCCAGTCAAAAATTGTATTCCTAGGAGCAAGCTTGGACACAGCATCCCAGATGGCATTCCTTACTCCAGAAAAACAAGCCTATCTGACAGGCTACTTCATTCAAATGGCCACCAGAACCCAGCTATCCACAGGGAAAATCCTGCAGGCTCTAGGGTTCATGGCCTCCTGCATTCTGCTAATTCCATATGCCAGACTCCATATGAGGAAACTTCAGTGGTACTTTAAGTCTTTGGTGCCAACATTCTCAAGACCTGGAAACTTTCATACCTATAATACCTTGTCTAAGGAAAGAGTTTCTTTGGTGGGCAGCAGCATGCAACCACAAGAGACTTCCCTTTACACAACCCCACACTGCCCAGTCCCTAACCACAGATGCATCAGACTATGCCTGGGGTGCACATCTGGATGGCAGATGCATTCAGGACCACTGGAGCCCAAACCAAATTTATCTGCACATCAACCAAAAAGAGATGCTATCTGTTCAGCATGCTCTAACAGCTTTCAGATCCCTACTCTCACCAGGCCCCCTTCCAATAAAAAACGACAACACCACAGTGATGTGGCACATCAACAAGCAGGTGGGAGCCCACTCTTATCCACTTTGCAGGCTAGCCATGACCCTGTGGAACGCATTCACCTGCAATCTCAATTCCTGTCAGGCAAACAAAACTCTCTGGTGGACAACTTAAGCAGAAATCTCCTAGACCCACAGTGGCATTTAGACCACAACACCTTCAGCCTTCTGACCCAGAGATAGGGTACCCCGAAGGTGGACCTATTTGCCTCCCCCTACAACCATTAGCTCATCAAATCCTGCATCATATTACATCACAGCAGGGCCTCCAGTGGGCAAACCTCTCAATCTATGCATTTCCCCCTCTGCCTCTTCTTACAAGAGTACTACTCAAAATAAGGCAGGAAAGACCAAGGGCAATCCTGATTGCCCCAGACTGGCCACGTCAACACTGGTACCCGCTACTGCGCAGTCTGTCACTGGTGCCACCATGACACCTACATCAGATCACAACCCTCCTGACTCAGCTGGAGGGACAGATCTTGCATCCGCAATTGCAGACCCTGAACCTTGCAGCCTGGCTTATTCCTTGAATTCTCCTCCAGTGGCCAGCCTAAGCAAGCAGGTACTGGATGTCATATGTGAAGCCAGATGACCCAGTACAAGGAAATCCTATGCTGGTAAGTGGAAAAGGTGCTGTTCCTGGGCTCACTCTAAAGGAGCGGATACAGCACAACCCTCCTTATCCTGGATTACCTAGTAGACCTACTCCACAGAGGCCTGTCCTTCTCTTCCATTAAGATCCATGCCTCTGCCATCTCTTCTCATTACAGCACTGAGCCACCTCTCTTCTCTCACCCTCTTATCAAATGGTTCCTGAGAGGGGCTAACAACTTAAAGCCACCAAGAAAAGCTTTCACCCGTGCTTGGGACCGTAACTTTGTTTTGGAAAAGCTCATGCTACCCCCCTTTGAGCCTGCAGCATCAGCAGAGTTAAAATTTCTCTCTTGGAAAACAGCCTTGTTTCTGGCCATCACTTCAGCTAGAAGAGTGTCTGAGCTTCAAGCACTTATGGCTGTGGAACCCTTCATTATTTTTATGCTGACAGGGTCTCCCTCAGGACTAACCCTTCTTTTATCCCTAAAGTGGTGTCCAGTGTGGCTCTCAACCAATCTATCCATTTGCCCACCTTTTTCACTAATCCTCAAAATAAGGGAGAAAGGATCCTGTACTCCTTGGATGTGCACAAACCGCTCAGATTCTACCTGGATAAGACTAAGCCCTTCAGGAAATCTGGCCAGTTACTAGTCAGCTTTGCACCAGGGGCAGAGGGCAAGGGCATATCAAAACAAACCATCACCAAATGGATAGCACACTGTAGCCATTTTTGTTACAAACACCATGGGAAACCACCCCCCTCATGGGGTCAGAACACATTCCACTAGGGCAACTTCAACCTCTACAGCCTTTCTCAGAGGAGTCCCTACCAGGGACATTCTGGAAGCTGCTATTTTGAGTTCTGTTCATACCTTCACCAAGCATTACCACCTGCCTATCTTTTCCAAATCCAGGGCAGGTTTTGCAACAGCAGTCCTGCAGGGCATACTAGCCAGCCCCAACTCTTCTTGACTGCCTCCATTCATTCTTCAGCTGTGGGAATCAACCCAAGTGTGATGACTGCAACAGTGAAACATGAAAAACATAGTACAGTTGTGTACACTTTTATCATAAGTGCAGATGTTCGAGTGTATTCACTGTTGCAGTCCTGGTTTCCCACCCTCCATCCCCGTCTCTCACTCTGTCAAAGGATAGACAACTTCAAAAAGATCAACACACGGCAGGTTCAGGTTAAGGCACTTTAATCTTGCAGCAAGGAGACAAAAACGTGCTAATACAGAGTTTGTCTAACTAGAATCAGGAAGTGAAGCCATTCTTATACATTTCTTACAAGACATTGCCTACTAAGCTGACGTAATAAAACACAAGTTCTTCTTACAATATTATTTCACAGCAGCTGTTTGTTGATTATTTTCTGCTGGCACCATCAAGTTTATAAAAAACTTCCTAAGAAAAACAATGTGGCCTTGGAGACCACCGGCTAGATACAACTTCTCACTATATGATGTTACCATTCAAGGTACTATGGCTAATTTGAGCACAAAGCAAGCACAGGTTATAGTTCATTTCTTCAAGCAGTCTTTGTTCAACTGTATCTATCTTTTCTGCAGCTGTGCATGTTCTCATAACACGAACAGAGCTGATTGTTCAAGTTCAATAACATTATAGAAAACAGTATTGTTCTATTCATTATTTTCCTGACCTAGCAGATAATCACCTGCTTCTCAGTAAATTTCCAAAAGGCATAAACATGAATTTTGCTGTGCTAGCAAATACTAGGTCAGAGAGCATCTTGCAGTTTCAGAGAGCATCTTGTAGTTTCATACAAAACTAAGCTGTACATAAAATAGAATGAAATGTGTTAACCCTTTTAGCTTCTAATAAGCACAAACATGTACATTAATACATATTTTTCTGACATTTCCCCCCTGTTAATACTTTTTATTCTATTTTCAAAAGCATAAACAGTTTGCTTCTTCTCCTAACCTCTTCCATTCAGAATTTGCAGTTAAGAGAGTCATTCAGTGTAAACTTATGAAAGTGTTTAATTTTTCAACAGTTCTTCAAATTCAGTACTTTGATACAAAGTCTCAGAAACTGACATGTCTATAAAATCTTTAATCTTTTCATGCAGAGAATACCACAACAAACAGACACTCCTAATAGGAGTAATCCCACACAAATGGCAATCAGGATGTTCATTAGGATGGTACCCCACCCGCCAAACAAATTCTGGAAAAAAATCCGTCAGTGGGTTTGGGCCTGGTTTGGTTATGGCTGACACTTGCTGAATTACCTCGAGGTGGTCGTTTATCTCATGCTGGTTGTCAGGAATATATGAACAGCACTCCTCCTTTTATTAAAGCGCAAGTACTGCCTTTCGCCGCTAGAGTGAAGTCGAGAGCCATGCGGTTTTGAAGCACCACAGTTCTCATAGCGTTCAGTTCATCAGTTACTAATTCGAGAGCAGAAAAAGTTGCATTGCTCATTACTTTGAGAAGTTTGGACAGTTTTCTCAGCTCCCAAATTGATTTTACTGCGCCATGTGCAGGGGCTATACCTGCCCACGATATAATAGTATCACTCAAGTCCATGTGTGTCAGTTTATCTTTGTTTTTCACGGAGTTATGGTTTCTCCAGCCTGCTTCGATTCGTCCCACTGGATTTTGAGGTTTTTTTGATTGGATTTCCAGATTTCTTAGTGATCTCTCTGACATTTCGAATTCTTCCCTGAGGCAAAACTGCAGTGTGTCGTATGGCCGGAACCAGGTAACCCAAAAAACAACTGCCGGACCAATTCTCAGGTAACCATTTGTATGCCTTTTTCCCAGACACAAAATAACAATCCTCTACTTTAGTATTAATATATACTTGCCCTGCATGAAACCTTTTTCTATCAATGATAGCTGTTTAAAAAGAACAGGATTATGTTGTACTTCACTAACTGTTTTGTGCATTGATTTAAGAAACGAGTCATAGTTTGTATCACAAATGGAACCTGCATTATTAGCTTTGGTATAACATTTGTAAGGAACAGTCGCATTACAATTGCTCCAACCCACCTGAACAGTATCATTTTTGTAAAAACATACAATTCCCTTTTGTGCTATTTTGTCTTGTGAGTTCACAATTGTAGTATCAAAAATCAAATTTTCCCAGGTCTCATTGACCCCTAGGGGGACAGCAGTCATTAATAACCCCCCGTATGCTGTTGGTATAGCTGTACAAACCCAACAATTTGAAACATTAAAAGTCTCAGCATACACTTGTTTGATCGCTTGGTAAGTGTTAAAGTTTGGATGCCAGTCTGAGTAAAGCATCACGTTTATTCAGTTCAGCTCGTGTGGCTGGAAAAAGGAAAGGCCACAGCAAAAAAATAGTTAACAGAATGATCATGCAATACTTCTGAGGTTGTTCTGTATTCCTATTTGCTTCATATCTGGTCATTTTGTTCTTGTGTAACAGTAACAAGTTTTTTGTCCAGTTCAAAGTTTTTGACCAGTTTACAGTGTGTCAGATGAATCCAGGACGCTCGCTCTGCGATCTTGACTGCAGTGGGTGTTGACAGTAGCACTTGGTATGGCCTTTCCCACTTCGGTGACGTCCAATTCTTCTTTTTGATGACTTTCACCCAGACCCACGTGCCTGGGACTACTGCTGCTTCCGATGGTCTGGTTTGTTTTTTATCTGAAACAGAATTTAACTGCAAAAGTTGTTTATTACTTAGTAGTCGTCTCATATATTCTGCGAGTGAACTGTCAGCCTCCTGGTCTGCAGGCATGAGAGGTTTCCACTGAGGTATATAGTATGCCCTCTCAAATAATTTTTCAAAAGGAGTTAACCCCTTTGCGTTTGGAACAGTTCTCATGCTGAACAGTGCCAGAGGCAGGCAGTACACCCAATTATTTTAGGTCTCACTGATTAACTTCCTAAGTTTACTTTTCAAAACCCCATTATGCCTCTCTACTAGTCCTGCAGATTGTGGATGATATGCACAATGGTTCTTCAAGGAAATTCCAAAATATCGGCTCAACTGTTGTATAGTTTGATTTACAAAGTGTGTGCCATTGTCACTGTAGATCTTTTCCGGTATGCCAAATCTAGGAATAATTTCTCTAACAAGGACTTTTGCAACAGTAGCTGCATCTGGATTTTTGGTCAGAAAAGCTTCCACCCATTTGTAAAACATATCTATAATGACAAGACAATACTTCTTATTTTCACATTTGTTCAGTTCTGTGAAATCCATACAGATAGTATGGAACGGGTACAGTGGTGCAGGGGAAACTCCCTTGCTTAGGCTTCAACACCCCTTGTGCATGATGCTTATTACAAACATAACATGCCGCACAAAAATTTTTTGTGTAGTTTATAAATCCATATGCTGTGAATACTCGATTCACTAACTGTACCATCCCCCCTGTTGAGACATGGCACTGCCCATGGCTCAACAAAGCTGCATATCTAAACAAATTAGATGGCAAAATCGGTTTTCCTTCTTTGGAGATGTACAGCCCTTTCTCAAGAATTGCTCCTCGTTTTATCCATTTCTGTTTTTCTACTTTCGTAGTAAGTGTCTGCATTGATGTTCATCGTGCATACAGCTGCAGTCATTACAGATGGGTTATCCTGCCGTCAGGCGGGTCCTCGGTTGGCCGAATTCCAAAGTCTAGGTCCGGCGTCTGTTGTCGTCGCTTCTTCCCTGACGTCAGAGCGGCAGGGGTATAAAAGAGGCAGCCAAAGCCATTTTCTTCAGTCTTTCTTGCAGCGCAGTGCCCGAAGCAGAAGCAGTTCGCAAGTGCCGGTCGGCCAGCTCCTGAGATTTACGGAAGTATTTCAGCCGAAGTCTTCTTTAAAGCTAAGTACCCCGTTGGGGAAACTTTTCTTGCCTCAGACTGATGTCAGACAAAGTTAACAATTGCATTTCTTGTGGGAAGCAAATACCGCATAAGGATTTCCACTCTTTCTGTATACCTTGCTTAGGCCCAGACCACGATATCTCGGCCTGCCTTTTTTGTGCTAGGTTCAACAAGCACACTATTAAGCGCCGGGCGGAGTTTGCCCTTCATTATTTTGGCAAAAAATTTAATTATATCATGTCGTCGGATACACCGACACCAGTTTTAAGCAAAAGACGCAAAGATAAGGACCGTCATCCGAGGTCCGTACTGAGACCACGCTTAGGCCGACTACCGGTTCTCAGCGAGGCGCCTATGCAGCCCCTGAATACCGATGAAAATATTTTACTGGTGACTTCAGTACCCGAGGTCGCAGGCTCCTCGGTCTCCATTCCTACTGCAGATACCGACACCACTCTTGGCGGGGAAACTCAAAATTTAGTCAGGCCTACCATTTCTGAAGGCATCTTCAGGCCTTCCACCTTCTCTATTAAATCCTTCACTAAATCTAAAGCAGCCATGAAAACTAAAAAAACAGGGTCCTCAGACCTCCTCTCAAGGCCCCATGCCTAAAAAGCAGATGCTAAAAATGGCTGAGGATTTGATAATTCTCATCAGGTGTTCTCAACCCCCCTCTGACAAAAGACCCAGATTGGAGGAAGACTACCCTTCCTCAGACCAGGCTTCTATTACCTCAGAACATTCTGAGGACCAGGATTGTGCCCATTCCCCTTTCGAAGACTCTGATGCTGAGGAGTCTATTCCCTCTGTCCCCCCGAGGATTACTCTTTTGGGGAAACCCTGCATACATTGAGGGAACCCTTTCACTGGGAAGGCCAAGATTACTCAGATTCCAAGAAAAGGCTCAGGGAATTTCTACTGCTCCCCGAGCATAGGCCCCTGGCTATCCCTCCTGTTTTAGATATTTTGGATGATGTGTACACAGAAGCCAGCCTTAATCCAGATGTTCATCGTGCATACAGCTGCAGTCATAACAGATGGGTTCTCCTGCCGTCAGGCGGGTCCTCGGTCGGCCGAATTCCAAAGTCTAGGTCCAGCGTCGGTTGTCGTCGCTTCTTCCCTGACGTCAGTGCGACAGGGGTATAAAGGAACCAGCCGACGCCATTTTCTCCAGTCTTTCTTGCCGCGCAGTGCCCGAAGCAGAAGCAGTTCACAAGTGCCGGTCGGACAGCTCCTGAGATTACGAAAATTTGGAACCGAAGTCTTTCTAAAAGCTAAGTACCCCGTTGGGGAAACCTTTCTTGCCTCAGACCGATGTCAGACAAAGTTAATAATTGTATTTCTTGTGGGAAGCAAATACCGCATAAGGATTTCCATTCCCTCTGTATACCTCGTTTAGGCTCAGACCACGACGTCTCGGTCTGTCGTTTTTGTGCTGCATTCAACAGACGCACTTAAGTGTCGGGCGGAGTTCGCCCAGCATTATTTTGGGAAAGCATTTAATTATACTATGTCGTCGGATACTCCGACTCCGTTTTTGTCAAAAAAACCCCGAAAAGACAAGGACCGACACACGATGTCCGCGGCCTCTGACACCACGCCAAAGCCGACTACACGTGGTCCGGTTCTCAGCGAGGCGCCTATGCAGCCCCTGACTACCGACGACACTTCTTTGACGGTGTCTCCTGTACCCGAGGTCGCAGGCTGCTCGGCCCACACCCAGACTACAGATACCGAAGCCACTCTTGGCATTGAAACTCAGAATGTGGACAGGTCCATCTCCACTCCAGGTGTCTTCAGACCTTCCTCTTCTTTCTCCATTAAGGCTTTCACTAAATCTAAAGCTACCATGCACTCTAAGAGACCAGCTACTCAGGGCCCATCTCCAGGCCCCATGCCTAAGAAACAGATGCTTAAAATGGCTGAGGACTTAATTACTCTTATCAGAGGTTCTCAGCCCCCACCGGACAAAAGGCCCAGAGTGGAGGAAGATTCTCCCTCCTCTGATCAGGGCTCCATTATTTCTGAGCACTCTGATGATCAGGAACATTCTTACTCCCCTTTTGAGGACTCTGATGCGGAGGAGTCCATCCCTTCTGTATCCCCCCCTGAGGATTTCTCATTTGGGGAAACTTTGCATACCTTAAGGGAACACTTCCACTGGGAAGGCCAAGATTATTCAGATTCCAAGAAAAGGCTTAGGGAATTTCTTTTGCTACCTCAGCACAGGCCTCTGGCTATACCTCCTGTCTTGGACATCCTAGATGATGTTTACTCGGAGGTCTGCCTTAACCCGGACTCTCTTCCTCCAGCTCCAGTTAAGCCTGACAGGTACTACAGGGTTCCTGACTCTCACCAATTTCTATACAAAAGCCATGCTGCTGACCCAGAAACCATCTCACAGGGCCCCAAGGGAGTTAAGGCCTCCATTGCTAAAAATCCATTACCTTCTGAGAGAGATTCCAGATCCTTAGAAAGGTGGGGAAAAAAGGTATATACCTCGGCTACCTTAACCATGAGGGCCTTAAACTTGTCAGTTCCATATGTTAAAATACCAACAGTTTTTGTTATCACAATTGAAAAGTAAAATGTCACAACCTGAACAACCAGACTTAAAGGAGTTGCAGGATTTGATGCATAGTGCAGAACAAGTGGGCAAGCATACCTTACAATGTGGTTTTGATGCTCTAGAGGCCTTGTACAGAGCTGCCGTTACAGGATCAGTCATACGTAGGCATGCCTGGCTCAAGGAACAAGTCTTGCCTGATCATGTCAAAGCTAAATTACTAGACGCCCCTCTTCAAAAGGATGTACTATTTGGCACTAATGCTGAGGAGGTATTAAGGAAAATGGAGGAAAAGGCTAAATCAATGCAAACTTTGAAAGATTTTCTACAGGTACAACCCCCACGTTTTAGTAGAAATTGGCCTTCTAAAAACTGGTCCTTTCCTGCCACGGACAGACCCCACAGAGGCAGATACAGGCGCCCGAGGGGCAGAGGACAATCCCAAGGATCGTTTAGAGGCAGACAATGGCAAGCACCTTCACAAAGAGGTGGTGAGGATAACTTGCAATCTTTCAGAAAGCAAAACCAATGACTTTCCCCTTTGCAGGCCAACCAAGTCTCAAATGGCAGCACCCTTAGGAGGAAAGCTGGCATTATTTTCAAAAAATTGGCATATTGTCACAAAGGACAAATGGATCCTGGACATTATAAACAGAGGCTACAAATTCCATTTTCACACCCTTCCAAAAATGAGAGGCATGCCAAACCTGCCACACAATCAAAGGGCAGAGGCACATTACAGATCTCATAAACATGAAAGCTATTCAAGAGGTACCTACGCACGAACAAGGTCAAGGTTTTTATTCCAGGCTATTTCTGGTACCAAGGAAGGGAAAAGACTGGAGACCTATTTTAGACCTATCCACCCTAAACACTTTTCTGCGCGTACCAAAATTCAAGATGCTCACTCTACAGCAACTTCTTCCCATGCTGGGCAAGGGGTCTTGGCTGGTAACATTGGACCTCAAGGAGGCATACCTGCATGTCCCAATCAGACAAAATTGCAGAAGATACCTCAGATTTCTTGCAGGTTCAACTCATTATCAATTCTCTGCATTGCCCTTTGGCTTATCTACTGCTCCCAGAGTATTCACAAAATGCCTGGCATCAGTAATTGCCTACTGCAGACTACAAGGGATACAAATATACCCCTATTTGGACGACTGCCTGATCCAAGCGAACAGCAAGCACATTCTTCTGAAACATCTGGCTTATGTAATAATGTTGTTGAACTCTCTGGGATACACAGTCAACAAAAAGAAATCAAGGCTAATACCCTCTCGGAAGATTATTTTCCTGGGTGCCAATTTGGATACAAACATCCAGATGGCCTACCTCACGCCAGAGAAGCAGGGGCAACTAACTCAATACTTCAGAACACTAGCAAATTGCACCAGGCTGACTGCAAGGAAAATCCTGCAGGCTCTGGGATTCATGGCATCTTGCATCTTACTAATCCCATGTGCAAAGCTGCATATGAGGAAACTACAATGGTACCTGAAAAACATATGGTCTCAACACAGCCACAGTTTGGAAACAATAATACCACTAATTCCATGTCTGCAAAAGGAATTTCTGTGGTGGGCTCAAGCATGTCAAACAAACACAGGTCTTCCATTCAGTAAGCCTCAAGCAAATCAAGTCATCGCAACAGACGCCTCGGACTACGCCTGGTGGGCGCACATGACAGATCGGTGCATTCAGGGCAAATGGTCCCAAAAAGAAAAGCACCTTCACATCAATTAAAAAGAAATGCTAGCAGTAATAAATGCTATTATAGCTTTCAAGGACCTTCTACAACCAGGTCAACTATTGATAAGAATGGACAACACCACAGTTATGTGGTACATAAACAAACAGGGAGGAACACATTCTTACCCCCTATGCAGACTCGCCATGTCACTTTGGAATATGGCCATGGACTTACAAATGGAACTACAAGCACAGTACTTGCCAGGCAAGGAAAACACGCTGGCAGACAACCTAAGCAGGAATATGACAGATCCACACGAATGGAAATTGCATCCAAAAGTTTTTACAGAAATAATCCAAGAATGGGGAAGGCCAGACATAGATCTCTTTGCCTCCCACAAAAATCATCAATTGACAAAATTCTGCTCAAGGATCTTCCATCCAAAGGCCTGGAGAGTGGACGCTCTCTCTTTCAGTTGGACATCAATGACAGTTTATGCCTTCCCACCTCTTCCTCTGCTGCCCAAAGTTCTATTGAAAACCAGAGCAGACAGGCCAAAGATGATTCTCATTGCTCCGGACTGGCCAAGACAACACTGGTACCCACTTCTGAGGAGCCTGACGCATTCGCCATCATGGACCCTGCCTCTAATGCCTCTTCTTCTGACTCAGCACAGCTTCAAAACTCTTCACAGCCAGCTAAAAACGCTCAATCTAGCCGCCTGGAAGATTCCTTAGCATCACAACAGGCCCTACTCTCCAAGGAGGTGCAGGATGTCATTTTGGAGGCCAGAAGGCCATCAACTAGAAAAGCTTACTCTGCAAAATGGAAACGTTTTTGTGTCTGGAATGAGAAAAAGGACCAGGATCCTGGAAAACTGAATCTACCTCAAATACTACAATATTTGGCTGAACTGCTAGGCAGTGGACTCTCCTTCTCTTCCATCAAAATCCATGCCTCGGCCATTTCTGCAGAATACAACACTGATCCACCTTTTATTCTCTCACCCTCTCTTAAGACAGTTCCTAAGAGGGGCTAAGAATTTAAGACCTCCAAGGAAACGACCAATACCTGCTTGGAATCTCAATTTCATTCTGGAAAAACTGACCCTGCCTCCTTTTGAGCCAGCTGCCTCATCAGATTTGCAATATTTGTCCTGGAAAACAGCTTTCCTTCTGGCCATCACATCAGCTCGTAGAGTTTCAGAACTACAGGCCCTCATGGCTGTCCAGCCTTTTATCATCTTCCATCAGGACAGAGTTTCCTTACGAACCAACCCGTCCTTTATGCCTAAAGTAGTATCCAGGGTAGCTTTAAATCAGGCCATACATTTGCCTACCTTTTATCCTAATCCTCAAAACAAAGGGGAGAGATTACTACATTCCTTGGACATCCACAGACAACTGCATTATTATTTGGACAGAACAAAGCCTTTCAGAAAATCAGAACAGCTTTTTGTGGCCTATGCGGTAGGAGCTCAAGGAAAGCCAATTTCCAAACAGACAATCTCAAAATGGATAGCCCACTGCATACGCTTTTGCTATTCCTTTCATGGCAAAACTGTACCTGCAGGCATTAGAACTCATTCCACCAGGGCCACAGCCACCTCTGCAGCCTTCCTCGGAGGAGTTCCTACCAAGGATATTTTAGAAGCAGCCACTTGGAGTTCTGTGCATACCTTCTCCAAGCACTACAACCTACCATTATACTCCAAATCTAGAGCAGGCTTTGCCACTGCAGTCTTGCAGGGCATTTTGGCTCCTCCTAGTTCCACCTAATGCCTACCACCCCTTTCTTAGATTTGGGATTCTACCCATCTGTTATGACTGCAGCTGTATGCACGATGAACATAGTACAGTTTTGTACCTACCATAAATGTAGATGTTCGAGTGCTAATACAGCTGCAGTCCAGGTTTCCCTCCCTCCTTCCCCTCTTGGGACAGGCCTACAGGCTAACACATCCTCATACAACCTGATTGGGGTATTCTTTTATGTTGTATTTGCTTGCAACTACTGTATTGTGATTATATTACACTGCATTATTACACAAATTTATGTATTGCCTTCCTTCTGGGGGCACCTGACATCTGGGGCAAGAAAAACTGAAGAAAATGGCGTCGGCTGGTTCCTTTATACCCCTGTCGCACTGACGTCAGGGAAGAAGCGACGACAACCAACGTGGGACCTAGACTTTGGAATTCGGCCGACCGAGGACCCGCCTGACGGCAGGAGAACCCATCTGTTATGACTGCAGCTGTATTAGCACTCTAACATCTACATTTATGGTAGGTACAAAACTGTACTATTCTTTACCTCCAGCCCCTGTTAAACCAGACAGGTATTACCGGGTCCCGGGTCCCTGATTCTCACCAGTTCCTTTATAAAAGCCATACTGCTGACCCAGAAACTATTTCACAGGGTCCCAAGGTAATAAAGGCCTCTACTGCTAAAAACCCTTTACCTTCAGAGAGAGATTCCAGAGCATTAGAAAGGTGGGGGAAAAAGGTGTATACATCTGCTACTTTAACCATGAGGGCATTAAGCTGTCAATTCCATATGTTAAAGTACCAACAGTTTTTGTTATCTCAGTTGAAAAGCAAAATGACACAAACACAACAACCAGATTTGAAAGAGTTGCAGGATTTGTTGCATGGTGCAGAGCAAGTGGGTAAACATACCTTGCAGTGTGGTTTTGATGCTTTAGAGGCCTCATGTAGAGCTGCTGTCACGTGGTCTGTTATACATAGACATGCTTGGCTCAAAGAGCAAACCTTACCAGACCATGTCAAAGCAAAGTTATTGGATGCACCACTTCAAAAAGATGTATTGTTTGGTGTTAAAGCTGAGGAGGTACTAAAGAAAATGGAGGAAAAAGCAAAATCTGTGCAAACAGTGAAAGATTTCCTGCAGGTACAACCTCCACGCTTCAGCAGAAACTGGCCTTCAAAAAATTGGTCCTTTCCAGCCACGGACAGACCTCAAAGGGGCAGATAGACGCCCAAGGGGTAGAGGACAACCTCAAGGATCTTACAGAGCAAGACAGTGGCAAGCACCAACCCCAAGAGGTGGAGAAAATAGATCGCAGTCATTTAGAAAACAGACACAATGACTTCCCCCTATGCCTGCCAAGCAAAGCTTTAATGGCAGCACCTTTGGGCGGAAAACTGGCATTATTTTAAAAAAACTGGCATATTGTTACAAAAGATAAATGGATTCTGGACATTATAGACAGAGGCTACAGGTTCCACTTTCACACCCTTCCAAAAATGAGAAGCATGCCAAACCTGCCACAAAATCAAAGGGCAGAGGCACAAAGACAAATTTCCGCTCTCATGGATATGAAAGTGATTCAAGAGGTACCTGCAAAAGAACAAGGTCAAGGTTTTTATTCCAGACTATTCCTGGTACCAAGGAAAGACAAAGATTGGAGACCTATCTTAGACCTATCCATCCTAAACACATATCGACAGGTGCCAAAATTCAAGATGCTCACGTTACAGCAGCGTCTTCCCATGCTGGGCAAGGAGTCTTGGCTGGTAACATTGGACCTCAAGGAGGCATACCTGCATGTCCCTATCCGACAAGATTGCAGAAGATACCTCAGATTTCTTGCAGGTTCAACTCATTACCAATTCTCTGCATTGCCCTTTGACTTGTCTACTGCACCCAGAGTGTTTACGAAATGCCTGGCATCAGTAATTGCCTTCTGCTTACTACAAGGAATACAAATCTACCCATATCTGGACGACTGCCTGATCCAAGCGGACAGCAAGGACATTCTGTTGCAGCATCTGGTGTTTGTAATAAAACTGTTTAAACTTCCTGGGATACACAGTGAACAAAAAGAAATCCAAACTAATACCTTCTCAACAGATAATTTTCCTGGGTGCCAGCTTAAATACAACCACCCAGATGGCCTACCTCACGCCAGACAAACAAGGGCAACTGTCTCAATACTTCAGCAAAATGGCAACTTTCACCAGACTAACTGCAAGGAAAGTCCTGCAGGCTCTGGGATTCATGGCATCTTGCATCCTACTAATCCCATGTGCAAAGCTGCATATGAGGAAACTACAATGGTACCTAAAAAACTTATGGTCTCAACACAGCCACAGCTTGGAAACAGTTATACCACTCATTCCATGCCTTCAAAAGGAATTTTTGTGGTGGGCTCAAGCATGCCAAAGAAACACAGGTCTCCCTTTCTGTGTACCTCAAGCAACTCAAATCATCACAACGGACGCCTCAGACTACGCCTGGGGAGCACACATGGCAGATCAGTGCTTTCAGGGAAAATGGTCCCAAAAAGAGAAGCACCTACACATCAACCAAAAGGAGATGCTAGCCATGCAAAATGCTCTTATGACCTTCAAAGGCCTACTGCATCCAGGCCAGCTATTGATAAGGACAGACAACACCACAGTCATGCAGTACATAAGCAAACAAGGGGGAACTCATTCATATCCCCTGTGCAGGCAAGCCATGATCCTATGGAACACAGCACTGGAATTGCAAATTCAACTACAGGCACAATTCCTGCCAGGAAAGGAAAAACGCATTGGCAGACAACCTAAGCAGAAATATGACAGATCCACACGAATGGAAGTTGCATCCTCAAGTTTTCTGAAAGATAACTCAGGCATGGGGACAGCCAGACATAGATCTATTTGCTACCCACAGAAATTACCAGTTGAAAACATTTCGTTCAAGGACCTATCATCCACAGGCCTGGAAAGTGGACGCATTCTCTTTCAATTGGACAACATTGACAGTCTATGCCTTCCCGCCTCTTCCTCTACTGACCAAAGTTCTGTTAAAAGCCAGAGCAGAGAGGCCACAAATTATTCTCATTGCTCCAGACTGGCCACGACAACACTGGTATCCGCTCCTAAAGAGCCTGACACACTCCCCACCATGGATCCTACCTCTAGTACCTCTTCTGTTGTCCCAGCACAACTACAAAACCCTTCACAGCCAGCTCAAAACCCTAAATCTAGCTGCATGGAGAATACCTTCATTTCCCAACAGACTCTCCTCTCTAAGGAGATGCAGGATGTCATCTTGGAGGCCAGAAGACCTTCTACTAGAAAAGCCTACTCCGCCAAATGGAAACAATTTTGTTCCTGGAATCAATAAAAGGGCCAGAATCCTTGGGTAATAAATATACCTCAAATTTTACAGTACCTAGCTGAGATGTTAAACAGTGGCCTTTCCTTCTCCTCCATCAAGATCCACGCTTCAGCCATTTCTGCACAATACAACACAGACCCTCCTGTATTCTCACATCCTCTATTAAGGCAGTTCCTCAGAGGGGCAAAAAATATAAAACCCCCAAGGAAACCACCAGTTCCAGCTTGGGACCTCAACTTCGTATTGGAAAAGCTGACCCTGCCTCCCTTTGAGCCGGCTTCTTCAGCAGAGCTACAATACTTGTCATGGAAAACAGCCTTCCTTCTGGCTATCACCTCAGCACACAGGGTTTCGGAACTGCAGGACCTCATGGCTGTGCAACCATTCATCATTTTCCATCAGGACAGAGTTTCCTTACGAACCAACCCTACTTTCATGCCAAAGGTAGTATCCAGTGTAGCTTTGAATCAGACTATCCACTTACCTACCTTTTATCCAAATCCACAGAACAAAGGGGAGAGACTATTACATTCCTTGGACATTCACAGACAACTTTGTTATTACTTGGACAGAACAAAACCATTCAGGAAATCTGAGCAACTCTTTGTGTCCTATGCTACAGGTGCTCAAGGAAAGGTTATTTCCAAACAGACAATTTCAAAATGGATAGCCCACTGCATACACTTTTGTTATTCATTTCATGGAAAATCTGTGCCTGCATACATCAGATCCCACTCCACCAGAGCCACAGCTACCTCTGCAGCTTTCCTCAGGGGGGTCCCTACCAAGGACATTTTGGAAGCAGCTACTTGGAGCTCAGTGCACACTTTCTCCAGGCACTACCACCTTCCACTATACTCAAAATCTAGAGCGGGCTTTGCCACAGCAGTCCTGCAGGGCATCCTCGCTCCTCCTAGTTCCACTTAGTGCCTACCACCCTTACTTAGCTTTGGGATTCTACCCATCTGTAATGACTGCAGTTGTATGCACAATGAACATGGTACAGTTTTGTACCTACCATAAATGTAGATGTTCGAGTGCTCATACAGCTGCAGTCCAGGTTACCCCCCCTCCATCCCCTCTTAGGACAGGCCTTATGACAAACACCTCTATCATACAACCTATTTGGGGTATTTTTTATGGTGTATTTGCTTGCAACTACTGTTTTTTGATTTATCTATATTGCATGTTTGCATAACATTATGTTTTGCCTTTCTTCGGGGGGCACCTGACATCTGGGGCAAGAAAAACTGAAGAAAATGGCGTTGGCTGCCTCTTTTATACCCCTGCCGCTCTGACGTCAGGGAAGAAGCGACGACAACCGATGCCGGACCTAGACTTTGGAATTCGGCCGACCGAGGACCCGCCTGACGGCAGGATAACCCATCTGTAATGACTGCAGCTGTATGAGCACTCGAACATCTACATTTATGGTAGGTACAAAACTGTACTTTTTCAACATTTCTAAATCTAAAATCTCAGAAGGTTGTAATTCCTCACTCAAAAGAAATATTTCTGAAGCTGAAGCTGCCTGCTTTGCAGCTGTATTAGCTCTTGCATTACCTTTTGAAATCTTGTCCTGTTGCTTGGTATGAGCTACACATTTATAAATAGCTACTTTTTGAGGTAACTGAATAGATTCTAACAAATCTAAAATAAATTGCGCATGATTAATCAGTTTACCAGTCGATGTTGTCATTCCTCTATTTTTCCACTGTTGTGCAAAAACATGTACAGTAGAAAAAGCGTACTGGCTGTAAGTAAAAATGTTTACACATTTACCCTTTGCCAAGGTACATGCCCTTGTCAAAGCAATCAATTCTGCTGCTTGTGCAGATAAGTTGTGTGGTAAAGACTTTGCTTCTAAAATCTCAGTTTCAGAAACTACTGCATACCCCACTAGGTTCTGCCCTGTAGGACCTCTTCTGCATGAGCCGTCCACGTAATATGTCACCTCAGCATCATCTAAGGGAACATCCGTTAGATCTTTTCTAGGCAGTGTCTTTTGCTCAATCTCCTACAGGCAGCTGTGTGGTGTGCCGTCCACAGGGGTTGGGAGCAAGGTAGACAGATTCAAAGTTGTACATTGTTCAATTGTCATATGAGGTTGGCTCAACAGTATAGTCATACAGGAAAGATGTCTAGCAGGAGAGAGATATGCTACTTTTCTTGCAGTAAAATAATCACGACTGCATGAGGCACTCTCAATGTGAGAGGGTGGAACAACACTACTGAGGCTGAAGCCTGTACTGCCATTGCAGCTGCAACTACTGCTTGTACACAGTGGGGCAGGGATCACGCCACTGGGTCCAGCCGTGATGAATAGTAAGCTATGGGGAGTTGCTTGTCCCCATGTTGCTGTGTTAACACTGATGTCATATAACCTTGCCTACAATCTACAGTTTGGAAAAAGCGTTTGATAGTTTGGTAATCCTAAAACTAATGAGGATGCTATCAATTGTTTTAGTTTGCAGAAAGCTGATTCTGCTTCTGGTGTCCATTGTAATAAATCTTGTGCTGCCATAGGCTTCTTGTATATCAAGTTGGTCAGTGGAGCAGACTCCAAGGCATAGTTTGGAATCCATCTCCGACAGAAATTAGTCGTACCCAGGAAGGACATAATTTCCTTCTTGGTAGTCTGTTTGGGTGCTTGTAAAATTGCTATTTTCCTATCTTCATGTAATGTTCTGCCTTCTTTGGATATTACATATCCCAGGTATTTAACCTGCTTTCTCCAAAGCTGCAACTTGTTTTTGTTTATTTTATGTCCTTGAGTGGCTAAAAAATGTAATAATGCTATGGTATCTTCTCTGCATTCTTGCTGGGTGGGGGCTGCCAGCAGGATGTCGTCTACATAAAGTAAAATCTGACTGCCTCTCGGTGGGCTAAATCCTGCCAAGTTGCTTGCCATCTCTTGTGAGAATATTGTTGGACTTTCACAATATCCCTGTGGTAGTCGTGTGTATGTATACCTTTTCCCCTGAAATGTGAATGCAAACCAATGTTGGCTGTCAGGGTGTATCGGTATCGAAAAGAACGCATTGCTAATATCTACCACAGAAAAATACTTCTGTTGAGGCTTCAAATCATTTAATAGGGTGTGTGGTTCTGGCACCGTAGGTGCTCTAGGTATTACTGCGTCATTTACAGCTTGTAAATCTTGGACCATACGCCATTCTCAGTTTGCTTTCCTGACAGGAAATAAGGGTGTGTTACATGGTGAATCGGGAGATTCTACCAGTACTCCTTCCTTAAGTAAAGCTGCTATTATAGGTTTGATTCCTACTTCCGCATCTTTCCTTAAGGGATACTGTCTCTTTTGTGGTCTAAATGCTGATTTTGGAGTGATAATAACCGGTCCTGCTGTACAAACTAATCCTACATCTGATTTCCCTGTTGACCAGAGAGTTTCTGGAATGCTCCGTAAGGCATTTTCTTCCTTTTCTAGTAAGAGTGCTAAGCTGTCCTTGCTAGACTGCAAGTGTACAGCTGGGTGTGTCTGTGTTATCTAATTTAACTTCTGCTTCTGTACTCCCTGTTCTGACAGTTCTAACTCCGTCTGTTTTTCCCACTTTGTGACTTTTTCTCCTAGGTCTGCCCATTTTCACATTCTTGTCCTTAGTCAAACTAACATGTGGTAATCTATTAGATTTATAGAGTGCAAAGAACTCCTGGGGCAATGAGCAGCTAACTACACTGTTCCCTTCTGTGTCTCAGTACAGATTATGTAATAGTAATCTGTTTGCATGGTTTCTAAACAGTTCTTGCTCATATTCTTTATCAGGTCCTGGTGTGTTACAATAATACAGAGTACAGTGCAACAAATGCTGTTTATCAGTGTCAAGGGAGGGGGACTTGCTGATGGCTACGTTCATCAGCTCTTTGGTTACTGCCCCTGGACCAATCGTGACCAAGTCCTGGCTGTACCAATAAAATGTTTCACCCTCCGGTCGCACTACAAAAGTATCCATTTGTCACTGTGCTTCCATACCCTGCATAGTTGGAACTACTGCTATGCCAAATATCTGCATAAGATCTCTGCCCAAAAGGTTTACCGGGCATTTTGCAGAAACAACAATTTTGCTTTTCTGGGTCATCCCTGAAACAGGGTCAGTTATTGCTATGTTATGGGAGAGTGGCTCCCGATACAGTTATCCATTAGCTGATTTCACTAATATGTAATCAAGTGATTCTGAATTTTCTGATAGTTTAGAAGGATGTATCAGGGTCCGTAATGCCACTGAGTCGCACAGAAATTTGACTTCCCTCCCCTCTACCAAAAGTGTAACGTCCGGTTTTGTATCTACTAAGTAGAGCTCTAGGCTCAATAATGCTAAGTCTAAAATTTCACTTCCTTCACCATCTGCGATTTCTTGCACTTCCTCTATTTCTTCTGTCACATTTTCTACTCCCTCTATCACACTTGCATTTGTCTTTTCTTGGTTATTCCCTTCCAGTGATTCTTGACTATCATATAGTCAGTCCTCACCCTCCTTATCTTCCATGGCTACCTTCTTGTTTTGCTTGCAATCCCTTGCTAAATGTCCCTTTTTTCCGCACTTAAAACATTCACCCCTTTTCTTTCTCTCTTCAAACTCCTCTGATCGCTTATCAGATTGTTTGTTTCCCTGGGCATTTTTCTTGCCCTTTTTCCCAGACTGTACTACATAAACGTCATGCTCCATCTTCTACAGAAAATACTTGGGCTTTCTTTTTCTTTTTACTGTTAAAATGCCTTTTGGCATGTCTAGCATATTCAAGTAGTGACTGTAATCTACTTGTACGATTGTCTACCATGTGCTTTGTAATAAAGCTGCTTATAGGTAAAATACTGCCTTTTAAAAATGCATTCTTTAGCTGCTGCTCATACGGGGAATCGTGTTTGGTCTTCAGGTACCTGCATTCCACAATGGTTATTAAAACACTCTAATAATCTAGCATAATATCTGTCAACAGTTTCACCTTCTTGTTGGATGCATTGATTAATGCAAGTCCACTCTGCCCTAGGCTTCCATTTCTCAGAGATCCGGTCTGTTAGACCTTTTACTCTGTTATCCAGTTCTGTATTGCTATGTGGGAGTGGCTTGTGTTCTGCATCACTGGGATTCCAGTTGCCACTGATCATGTGCCAATCTGGACCTACGATTTGTCTAACTACTTTTTCTACTTCTTCTCCATTTAAATGATAACTTAACCTCATGCCCTGTAAGTTTTCTAAGAATTTTCTAAAATTAACTTTTGGATGGGGAATTCCCTCTGTAGCTTTCCGGATGTCTTCCGGTGTCCATGGTCTATATACCAGGAGAGTTGGGTCCTGCCCTTCCTGTCCTGCCTGAGGATTTGGTACTTCTATGAGTGGACATATCTCTTCTTCACTCATAGCTCGTGAATTTTTGTTCATTTGATATAACTCAATATCCCCTCTTAAGTTAAGTCACGTGTTCGAGACCTAGTCTCGACGGGATCTCAAACGGTCTTGGCTTTGCGGAGACAGCCGGGTATAGCGGAGGTGGACCAGCTTGTCCACTCGCTTCATATTCTGGTAAGGGAAGTGGAGCGGGCAGAGGGGCTGATGCTATTACCAAATTATTGTCCTCTTTATCTAGAAACATAGTTTTTGAATTCTTATTTTTTTGTTCCCTACGGTTTGCTTCCTCAATCCACCTGTGTACCTGAGGAATGCCTAATTGACGTTGCTTTTTTGCCTGACCGTTTGCGTAGGTTTTAAGCTGTTTGACAAGTTTAATAAGTGAGGATTTTTCTAATTTGCCATCAAATTCATATTTATTAACCCATTTTGTATAGTACCTAACATTGTCGGCATGCTGTAATTGCATATGTTTTGCATCTTCAGTTAACGGCGGATCTTGGGAACTTTTTGTGCACTTATTTCCCATATTGTTCTGACTATTAAAATGTTACGTAACCCTTATTTTTACGTGGTACCACGATTTCTCTTTTTCACAGTTTATCTAGAATAACTGCCTTACCTATTCTGTTTCCCTGATCTATGACAAAACTGCAATCTTCCTGTCCCTGACTTGTACAAGACAAATCTCCTGACAGATGATACAAATCAAGTCCCTGATCTAAAACAGAAAAAGGTAAATCTTATCTTACCTGAGCCTCCGTGATTGATCGTCTGGTTCGAGGAAAAACCGTTAACTCGTCCTCCAGTCGCAGATCAGAACAGTGGCTGGCCTCTTTTGAACGACAATTCAGTCGGAGGTCTTTTAGAGCAGAAGAACCGATGTGATCTCTTCCCCGTACGGTTTCATGCCACCTGGCCCATCTGACCTGAGGCGAAGTGAGAGTTTCCAGTCCGAAGGACCAATCTGTCAAAGGAAAAACAACTTCAAAAAGATCAACACACGGCATGTTCAGGTTAAGCACTTTAATCTTGCAGCAAGGAGACAAAAACGTGCTAATACAGAGTTTGTCTAACTAGAATCAGGAAGTGAAGCCATTCTTACAAGACATTGCCTACTAAGCTGACGTAATAAATCACAAGTTCTTACAATATTATTTCATAGCAGCTGTTTGTCCATTATTTTCTGCTGGCACTATCAAGTTTATAAAAAAACTTCCTAAGAAAAACAACGTGGCCTTGGAGACCACCGGTTAGATACAACTTCTCACTATATGATGTTACCATTCAAGGTACTATGGCTAATTCGAGCACAAAGCAAGCACAGATTATAGTTCATTTCTTCAAGCAGTCTTTGTTCAACTGTATCTATCTTTTCTGCAGCTGTGCATGTTCTCATAACACGAACAGAGCTGATTGTACAAGTTCAATAACATTATAGAAAACAGTATTGTTCTTTTCATTATTTTCCTGACCTAGCAGATAATCACCTGCTTCTCAGTAAATTTCCAAAAGGCATAAACATGAATTTTGCTGTGCTAGCAAATACTAGGTCAGAGAGCATCTTGCAGTTTCAGAAAGCATCTTGTTTCATACAAAACTAAGCTGCAGATAAAATAGAATGAAATGTGTTGACCCTTTTAGCTTCTAATAAGCACTAAACATATACATTAATACATATTTTTCTGACACACTCTCTCTCTCTTTCTTTCTAACCCCTTACAGGGCTTTTGGTATTTACTTTTTACTGGTGGTGTTTTTCCACCATAACTTAGCTCCCTGTTTTGGAGCTCCTGACATTTGGGGCAAGAAAAAGTAATGTAATGGCGTCAGCTTCCTATTTTTATACCCCTGACGACTTGACATCAGTGCTGAAGCAACAACAACTGACTCAGAAATACTAAGCCACTGGCATTCAGGCCAATTGAGGGCTACCCCTGACAAGATAAAACCCAAGTGTGATGACTGCAACAGTGAATACACTCGAACATCTCCATTTATGGTAAGAATACACAACTGTACTTTATAGTAGCTGTGTGATGCTGGTTGGATTCTTTCTGCAGAGCTGATCGATACAAGACTTTTTAAGGTATATATATTTTTTTTTTTTTTTTTTTTTTTTATCTGAGAGGCTGCTTCATATTTCTCAGCTGTATACATTTTTGCCTCATAGTTTTGGTGTACCTCTCATAAAACTGATTTTTTTCTGGCAAATCCATGACAAGTTATTGAGCACTGAAGCCAGAAAATATAGTGTAATGGAGTTTGTATCCTTTCAAAAATTCGTAGCAATGCAAACTTTGCAAGTCTGTAAGAGCAATATTTAAAAGGTGTTGTTACTTTTGGTACTATGTTCTCCACATGGCCCTGTGTGTGTGTGTTTGTTTCTCATAAAATTGTGCTTTTTCTGGCAAACCTCTGGCAAGTCATTCAGCACTGAAGTTAGAAAATAATGGCAGACATTTCAGTTTTATAGTTATTGTTCAGAAAATTAGTACTAATGCAAAACTCGTTTTTCTATCAACTTTGTAAGTTTGTAAGAGCAATATTGAACAGGTGTTCCTATGTTTGGGTCCATGTTCCCCCATTATTTGTGGCTTTGTCCAGAGCACATGGTCTTGTGTGTCTGTGTAAGATGGAGAGAGGTGTATGTGTGTGTGTTTGAGGTCAGTAGTATAGGCCTCAACTGTACAGATTTTCACAGAATGTCCAGATTTTTGCCTCATATTTTTTTTTGTCTGTTACTCATAAAATTGTGCTTTTTCTGGCAAATCCCTGGCAAGTCATTGAACACTGATGTCAGAAAATAATAGCAGACATTTTAGCTTTAGAGTTCATATCCTTCAGAAAATTCATAGTAACGCAAAACTTGTTTTTCTATCAACACAGAAATAATGAAATTAAATAATATTTGGAAGTACCTTAATGCACTATTACTCATTCTAGAAATTAACTTCAGTGCATGTTTAGCTCATCAGACAGTTTTAGAATCTGGGGACTGTTTAAATTGTAATCCTTTACAAATAAAACTAATTTCTGCAATTCAAATATTGCTTTAATTTTAATTATTTGTTAGTATTAACAGAATTCAAAATGTAGGGGTCCGCAAAAATATTGCCTTTATTAAAAGGGGTCCTCCAGCTTGCAAAGTTTCAGAACCGCTGATGTAGCTCATTTTACCTGACTTCATAGAGAGCTAATCAAGGAGCTCTCAGCCTCTGTCTCTGGGTGCATGCCTGCGGAGAAGCTTAAACTTTCTCCCAAGCTGACCACGCTGTCGTCCATTGCTAAATTCTCGATGAGATTAATATCCCATACAGAGAAAGGTACCTCATGAGCTGCTGGTTCAGGCCTGTTCCTAAGGAGAAATGTCTGGATGAGACTGTGGAATCCTTCAAGGAATCCTTTGTTAATGCCCCTTTTGATGGATCATCACTGTTTGGGCCTTCTGTTAGAGATGCACTCACCTGCAGGGAAAAGGATGGGAAGACCCTTTCTGCCATGGGAGTAAAGTTTTCTATGCTTCAGTGGTCCTTTTCGAGGAACCAGCATGGATGCAAGAAAATATGGTTCCATAAATCCCAAGGGCTTTTCCAGGATCCACACGAGGAGCCCTCCTCCAGAGGCAGAGCAGGAGTGTTTAATGGTTGATACCGCCCTAGAGGTATGGAGAGGTCTGCAGAACCAGGCCTTCAGAGAGGGCTTATCCGGGAATGTCTATCAGCACTCCTGAAGTGCTGCCCGACTGTCCATCTCTGGAGGCAGTCGGGGGTCGCCTTTCCTTGCACCCAGAAGTCTGGACACAATTGACAAACAGTTCATGGGTGCTAAACAGAATCTCCAGAGGCTACTACATCCCCTTTTTCCTCTACCCTCCAAACACCAGCAAGAAACTCCTGAGTGTACCCACCCAGTCAGAGAGAGCAGGCAGCCCAAGAAATTGAAAAATTGTTGTAAGAAAGAGTCATCCAGCAGGTCCCGACCAAACAGAGGATTCTGAACTTACTCCCACTTCTTTTTGGTGCTGAAAAAGGCAGGGTACCTAAGACCCATACTGGATCTAAGCAATTTGAACCCTTATGTAAAGAAGACAAGGTTCCGAATGGTTACAGTTCAGTTCATTCTGCCCCTATTGCTCAAGAACGATTGTATGTGCTCTGTAGATCTCAAGGATGCTTACTATTGTATCAAAATAGGTGCTCCAGAAGATACCTGCACTTTCGGCTGGGAGCCACTCACTTTCAATTCAGTGCGCCTCCCTTTGGGCTCACCACAACCCCTCGGGTGTTCACCAAATGCATGGCAGTCGTAGCAGCTCACATGAGGCTGAAAAGATTCCTGGTGTTTCTATACTTAGACAGTTGGCTCCTTACTGCCCCCATAAGGCATCAACTTCTCCAAGCCAGAGATTATCTCATTCAAATTTCGCACTCCCTGGGCATCACCATAAATTTAGACAAGTCCAATCTGACTCCTGTGCAGAATCTGGAATTCATAGAAGCACAGTTAAACATGAGGGATCAAATAGCTTCTCACCCCATTCACAGCATAACAACACTGAGGGATCAAGTCCAGGAAATATTATCGCACCTATTTTGGACACAATAGAAGAGTCTTCGTGGGTATGTTCAAGCAGCTTTATTGTATACAAACACATAATAGAAGTTTACTGACTTTAACTTAAGTAACTTGTATACAAACTACTGCAGTCATACATGCTTACTCTCTGGCTGCACACTCAAAATGGCACTGTGCACATTCAGTCCTTGATATGCTCCTTAAAGACACGGCACATACACTCTGATCTACATCCTCTCTCTTTGAGAAATAGATCATGCAACCTTATGAAATTTTTTTGGCATGCAGATATTACAAGTAGTTCTTTGTCATGCAATTTTACAAGACTAGGTACATATATACAGTTATGTCCATGTTGCTGTGTATTTCACACTGGGCCTGGATATTTGATCATATCTTGTGACATAAAACAGGGAATTCGGTTTAGCAACTGGAGCTGTCTCAACAGAATGTTCAACCTTGGAAGTATTAGGAACATCTTCAGGAATTGAAATAGAGGTTGAAATGCACTCAGGAATGGGAACAACATCTGGTTTGCTCAGAGATCTAGAGTTTGTATCGCAGGAACAATGCTGCAATGATGATTTTGGTACAGGAAGAAGATACCTAGGATTTCTCCTGCAATCCACACCCTCAGATTCTACAAGGTAGGATCTTGGCTCTGCACATATGCCTGTAACTTGACCAATCTGGTCAAAACCTGTCGCCGTTTGTATCTTCATTGTCTCTCCTTCCCTCAACAGATGAAATCTGCTCGATCTGTCATAACTGGACTTCTGGATAGAACGCTTCTGGAATAATTGAGCCTTGATGGTTTTGATGTCCTTCAAGGATGCATCTGCAGTCATAACAAATGGGTTGTCCTGTCGTCAGGCAGCCCTTCGGTCGGCCGGATTCCAAAGTCTGGGTCCGGCCGCTGATGTCGCACTTCACCCGACGTCATCTCTGCTGGTCTTCGGGTATAAAGGCATCAGCCGACGCCATTTTCCTCAGTCTTTCTTGCCGCGTGGTGCCCGAAGCAGAAGCTATTCGCAAGTGCCGGTCGGTCAGATCCAGAGATTACTACTACCGAATACTACTTCGAAGACTTCTAAAAAGCTAAGTACCCCGTTGGGGAGTCTTTCTTGCCTCAGCCGATGTCAGAAAAAGTAAATAACTGTTTAACTTGTGGGAAACCAATACCTCATAAAGATTTCCACTCTTACTGCCTACCTTGTTTAGGCCCAGACCACGACGTAGCAGCCTGTTTAGCCTGTGCTTCCTTCAACCGACGAGCGCTTAGGCGTCGGTCAGAGTTTGCTGAACAGTTTTTCGGCTCAGATTTTGCGTACATTATGCCGTCGGATCCTCCGACTACCCAAATTGTTAAAAAACGCAAAGAAAAAGACCGACACTCGCGGTCCGCGGTTTCAGCCGAAACCATGGTTAAGCAAGCCACGAGTGTCTCGGTTTCGGCCGAAACCGAGAAAACGGGTCAATCTTCAGCCGAATCCATGACTACTACTGAGGCTCCTGCTACCTTAGTTGAATCGGCCTCTGAAGTTTTGCCTACTACTGTGGTTCCTAGTGAATTATCAGACACCATCCCTTTGGATGTCTCTACCCCAGCACGTGGTGCTGCTAGGCCTCCTGCAGCCATGTCTATAAAGGCCTTTGCCAGGGCTAAAGCAGCCAAAACTGTTAAATCAGTGCCTGTTAAGGCCCCCTCACACAGGCCCACTTCTAGTTCACAAATGCTTACTCTGGCAGAGGATTTAATCTCCTTAATTAGGGGATCCCAATCTCACCCAGACAGGGCCTCTCAGCCTCCAGAAAAGAGACCTAGAGCAGAGCCCCGAGCCAGTGTCCTCTGATGATTCTTGGATGACTCAGACATTACAGATCAGCCAGAGGCTCCTTTTTCTACTTATGAAGATTCCGATGCTGAAGAATCCATTCCATCTGCCTCTCCACCAGAGGAATTTTCCTTTGGGGAAACCTTACATGCCATGAGAGAACAATTCCAATGGCAGGGACAAGATTTCTCAGATTCAAGAAAAAGGCTTAGGACCTTTCTGCACTTACCACAACATAGGCCCTTAGCTATACCTCCAGTTCTGCCTGTTGTGGATGATGCATTTAATGATGTTTGCACTGCTCCTGATACTTTACCTCCAGCCCCTGCCAAACCAGATAGATTTTACAGGGTGCCAGACACTCATCACCACCTATACAAGGCCCCACTTGCAGATCCTGAGACTATATCCCAGGGGCCTAAGGCAGTAGCTTCGACCTCAGCAAAAAACCCTCTCCCTTCTGAAAGGGAATCCAGGTCCTTAGAGAGATGAGGGAAAAAAGTTTACACCTCTGCTACTCTCTCAGCTAGAGCTTTAAACTGTCATTTTCACATGATCCAATACCAAGAGTTTATGCTTGATCAGTTAACTAAGAAGCTGTCCTCTGATGACTCCTTAGATAAGAAATATGTTTTAGAAATGGTGAATAACATTCAGCAGGTTAGTAACCATTCTTTAAAATGTGGCTATGATGCACTGGAGGCTTCATTTAGATCAGCCATGACTGGCACAGTGATAAGAAGGCATGCATGGTTGAAAGAACAGGTCTTGCCGGATCATGTTAAAGCAAAGCTGTTAGATGCTCCTATGGATAAGGCCAGTCTATTTGGTACCCCTGCTCAGCAAGTAATGAAGAAAATGGAAGAGAAGGCAAAATCTGTACAAACAGTTAAGGATTTCTTACAGGTTCAGCCCCCAAGGTTTAGCAGGAACTGGCCTGCCAAAAATTGGTCCTTTCCAGATTCCTCAAAATCTCAGAGGCAGGAATAGACGCTCTAGAGGCAGAAATCAATCCAGAGGAGGTGCCTATAGAGGACGCCATTGGCAAGGCAATAACCAGCGAGGCACAGACACAACCACTGCCACTGCAACAGGACAATCACAGTGACTTGGCTCTGACACCGCCTACCAGGGAGCAAATAGCAGCACCTTTAGGCGGAAAGTTAGCCTTATTTTTGAAAAATTGGCACTACATCACAAAAGACAAGTGGATTTTGCAAACCATAGACCAAGGCTACAGGTTCCACTTCCACACCTTACCAGTAAAAAGAGGAATGCCAAACCTACCTCCAAATCAAAAAACAGAAGCTCTAAAGCAGATAGCTCAATTAACAAAGATGAGAGCTGTGGAAAGAGTACCAATAACACAACAGGGCAAAGGATTCTACTCCAGACTCTTCCTAGTACCAAGAAAAGAGAAAAGTTGGAGACCTATTCTCGACCTGTCCGTCTTAAACACATACATCATTGTCCCAAAATTCAAAATGCTGACCCTACAGCAACTTCTTCCCATGCTGGGCAAGGAGTGTTGGCTGGTAACTCTAGATCTCAAGGAGGCATACCTGCACGTCCCCATATGACCAAATTGCAGAAGATACCTCAGATTTCTTGCAGGATCAGAGCATTATCAATTCTCAGCATTGCCCTTTGGCTTATCTACTGCCCAGAGTATTCACAAAATGCCTGGCATCAGTAATCGCTCATTGCAGGCTACAGGGAATCCAAATTTATCCATACCTGGACGACTGCCTGTTACAAGCGGACAACAAAAGCAAGCTGACAACAGATTTACAAAGAGTCATTTGCTTACTACAAGCCCTGGGATACACAGTCAATTTAAAAAGTCAAGACTGATACGATCCCAGACAAGAACATTCTTGGGTGCCGAATTGGACACAGTAAAACAAATGGCATTCCTAACTGCAGAAAAACAAGAACAACTCCCTCTTTACTTCTTGGCATTAACAAAGCAGAACAAACTAACAGCAAGAAAAGTACTGCAGGCCTTGGGCTTCATGGCATCATGCATAATCCTGGTCCCCCATGCCAGACTGCATATGAGGAAGCTACAGTGGTACCTAAAGAATTTATGGTCTCAACACAGGCACAGCTTAGAAACCGAAATCCCACTAATCCCATGCCTGAAACAAGAGTTCCTATGGTGGGCTCAAGCATGCCAGTCAAACCCAGGCTTGCCCTTCCACAACTTTCAAGCAAACCAAACCATCACAACGGACGCCTCAGACCTAGGCTGGGGCGCACATGTTGGACAAGTGCATACAAGGATTGTGGACTCCAGACCAGCTGCACCTGCACATAAACCAAAAGAAATGCTGGCAGTAAAACTAGCAATCCAGAAATTCAGACCATTCCTCAAAGAAGGCCATTTAATGATAAGGACAGACAACACCACAGTCATGTGGTACATCAACAAACAGGGAGGCACTCCTTCATACCCCTATGCAGAATGACTCTGGACCTTTGGAATATGGCTCTGAGCTACAACATCCAGTTACAGGCAATATTTGTGCCGGAAAAGAAAACACCCTAGCAGACATGTTAAGCAGAACCACCTAGGATGCTCACGAATGGATGCTACACCCGACATCTTCAAGGCCATCACAAAGAAATGGGGAATGCCACAAATAGACCTATTCACATCCCCACTCAATCACCAGCTCAAAAATTCTGCACAAGGACATGCCACCCACTTGCATGGAAGGTGGACTCTCTATCCTTCAGTTGGAAAGGCCTGACAGCATATGCATTTCCACCTCTTCCTTTGATGCACAAGGTACTACTGAAAATGAAAGAGGAACATCCAAGGATAATTCTGATAGCTCGAATTGGCCAAGACAACACTGGTATCCTTTGCTGAGGAGCATGTCTCAGGGCAGAATGTGGTCAATACCCCTGATGCCTTTGATGTTAACTCAGAACAACTACAACATCATGCACCCAAACCTAAAACCTTGCAACTGACTGCCTGGAACATCACATAACAGCAACTAACCCAGACTTATCCCAAAGGGTTAAAGACATTATCCTTGAAGCCCGCAGACCTTCAACAAGAAGGAACTATGCAGGAAAATGGAAAAGGTTTGTCATTTGGAGTACTGAAAGAGGAAAAGATGTGTCGAACATAGATATTGCTAACATCCTGGAGTACTTGGCAGAGCTTCTACATACGGGCCTGTCCTATTCCTCCATCAAGATACATGCATCAGCTATTTCCGCAGAATACAGCTTGATCCACCTGTCTTTTCGCATCCTCTACTCAGGCAATTCCTCAGAGGGATCAAGAATGTAAAACCTCCTAGGAAACCACCATTACCAGCATGGGACTTGAACTTTGTGCTAGAAAAATTGACACTCCCTCCATTTGAACCAGCAGCAACAGCAGATCTTCAACACCTATCATGGAAAACTGCTTTCCTACTGGCAATTACTTCAGCAAGGAGGGTTTGAACTACAGGCCTTAATGGCAGTACAACCCTTCCTAATCTTCCATCAAGATAGAGTGTCCATGAGAACTAATCCTACATTTATGCCTAAGGTGGTATCCAGAGTGTCTTTAAACCAGGCAATCCACCTACCTACCTTCTTTCCCAATCCACAGAACAGGGGAAAGGCTGCTGCATACCTTGGATGTACATAGACAGTTACGCTACTACCTGGACAGAACCAAAAGTAACAGAAAAACTGACCAGCTTTTAGTAGCCTATGCAACAGGAAGGGAAGGAAAAGCAATTTCCAAACAGACAATCTCCAAATGGATAGGAAATTGCATAAGATTCTGTTACTCCTACCATGGAAAACCAGTTCCACAGAACATAAGACCTCATTCTACAAGGGCTACAGCCACTACCACAGCTTTCTTACGAGGAGTGGCAACCAAGGACATTATTGAGGCGGCTACTTGGACCTCCGTGCATACATTTGCCAAGCATTATAATTTACCTCTATACTCTAGATCCTGAGCAGGGTTTGCCACTGCTGTATTGCAAGGGATCCTAACTACACCATAATTCCATAATTCTTCTTCCTCCTCCCCTAGTTTGGCTATGGTATTCTACCCATTTGTTATGACTGCAGATGCATCCTTGAAGGACATAGTACAGTTTTGTACCTACCATAAATGTAGATGTCCGAACAGGATAGCATCTGCAGTCAGGATTACCCACCCTCCTTCCCCTCTGTGGTACTCCTAGGGTATTTACCCTCCTAATAGCTAGCTGGGGGGGAGTCTCTTATGGTGTATTTGTTTGTATATATGTACATACATGCTTATTTTTGTGTTTGCCTTCTACTATTTTGGAAACATTGGCTTTTATCCAAAATTTAGCTTTCCTAGAGGGCAACTGGCATCTGGGGCAAGAAACACTGAGGAAAATGGCGTCGGCTGATGCCTTTATACCCAAAGACCAGCAGAGATGACGTCTGGTGAAGTGCGACATCAGCCGAAGCCGGACCCAGACTTTGGAATCCGGCCGACCGAAGGGCTGCCTGACGACAGGACAACCCATTTGTTATGACTGCAGATGCTATCCTGTTCGGACATCTACATTTATGGTAGGTACAAAACTGTACTTTGTTCGTCTTTCTCTTTTGCCTGGATAGAAGTCTTTGAGCAGGTGAGCCAAGTATATCATCACAGGGTATGTTTCTGAGATTAAGTAAATTCAAGAAGACATCAGTATTGTCACGCTTTGACCTTTCAGGTAATTGCTTTGTACTCTGCACTGCACGTACAGCTAGTCCATTTGACTGTGGATATTCAGGACTACTAGTGACATGTACAAAGTCCCATTCTCTTGCAAATTTCTGAAACAGCTGACTGGTAAATTGAGTACCATTGTCAGAAATAACTTTGTGTGGACTATCATGGACTGAGAAATGACATTTCAAGTTAGTAATAACAGTAGTGGATGTTGGGTAGTAAGTCAGTCTCAAACCAAATTGAATAAGAGTCTACCAATACTAAGTAGCGTTGACTGTCCCACTCGAAGATATCGGTGGCTACTGCTGACCAAAGTAGTTCCGGAACTTGACTTAGCTGAAGTGGTTCTCTTCGCAAATGTAGTCTAGTGCTATTGCATACTGAACAAGAAGAAAGTATTTTATCAATGTCTTTCAGTAATAAAGGCCAAAATACTAGTTCTCTTGCTCTTCTCTTAGTGGATGTGGCACCTGGGTGACCACAATGCAAAATCTGGATATATTCTTGTAAGGAAGCAGGAACAACAATTTTAGGACCTTTGAAAATAATGCCACCTTCCATCACCATTTCATCTCTAAGTAAAATAGGTTTGCAGTTCAGGTGGCACACTACATTGCTTTGATGGCCATCCAGCATTAATGTAGTGATTGAGCTTTTGCAAATTTGGATCAGTCTTTGTGTGATCTCTCAACTCATCAAGTCTAGTGGTAGAAAAATTATGCACTCCCATCATGTCAAAGTTAAAATTCTCTGCGTCAAGCTGTTCCGTCATATTTCTGGGCGATCTGAATAAGGTATCAGCCAGATAGAGCAGTTTGCCTTTCGTAACGACAATATTGAAGTTGTACTTTTGCAATTTGAGCATCATTCTTTGTAATCTCGCTGGAGTTGAATGCATAGGCTTCTTTAGAATAGTAATTGGAGGTTGGTGATCAGTTTCAATCTGAATAGCTTGACAATAAATATAATCATGAAACTTGGAACATGCATATACTATTGTCTAAAGTTCTTTCTCAGTTTGAGCATACTGCGTTTCAGTTTGGGTAAGTGTTCTAGATGCATAGGCTACTGTTCTGCCCTCTTGAAGTATAACTGCGCCAAGACCAAATTTTGAAGCATCACAAGAAAGAGTGACTGGTTTATTCACATCATAGTATCTTAATGTAGATGGTTTGGCAATTTTCTTCTTAAGGTCTTCAAATGCCTTCTAGTGCTGTTCTAACCATGACCATGCAACATTTTTTGCACGTCAGTTCTCTTAAAGGTGCTGTCAACTCACTGAAGTCTGGTATAAACTTGCCTAAGTAATTGACCATGCCTAGGAAACGCTGTAGAACTTAAGTATTATTTGGTGCTGACATCTCAAGAATTGCTGCTTGCTTGGTCGGGTCTGGTCTCAAGCCAGTACTGGTGAATATATGACCTACATATGTAACTTCTGGTAGTCTGAATTTGTACTTCAGAAGATTGAGCTTCAAGTTTACTTCACGTGCTCTGTCTGGAACTTTCTTTAGGTTTTTGTCATGCTCTGCTTCACCATTGCCTCCAGCCAATAAATCATCCACTTATCGCACAAGGATAACTGGAAAAAAAATTTGCCCCTTTGCACTCTGAAAGACTTCACTTGCAGAATTCATTCTAAATGGCATACTTGAGAATCTGTAGCTGCCAAACGGGGTACCAAAAGTGGTTAGTAATGAGGATTTGCGATCAAGCATCACTTGCCAAAATGAACTTTTTGCATTCAAGACGGAAAAAACAGTAGCATTCCGTATTAGAGCTGCAACCTCTTCAACTGTCTGTATTGGCAGTCTCTTCAATACTTTCTTCAAATCTCTTGGGTCAATATATATTCTGATTTTGTCTGAGCCTTTTTTGTGAGCTGCTGCCATAGATGACACCCATCCACTTGGTTCTGTAACTGGACAATTTACACCTTGCTGGTACCATTTTATCCAGCTGAGCCTTAACTTTATCTTCCATAGCTATCAGAACTCTTCTTGCTGTTCTGACTACTGGAGTGACCTCTTGTTCTAACTTTATGGAATACACAACTGGACATTTGCCTAACTTGTCATCGAAAACATCAGCATACTCTGAGAAAATGGCCTTAGAAAAATTGGAACTAGGATATGCACTTATGTGATGAACTTCATTGGTAAAAGAAAGCAGATTTCATTCTCAAGCTGTCTTTGAGACCCAATAAAGACTGTACTGGTCTTTGAACTGCGTAGAATAACAAGTTGTAACAGTTCTTGGCCACATGAAAGCATCACTAAGCCTTCGGTTTGAATGTTTTCACCTCCATAAGCAACAGGATGTTCTTCGTCTTCCATTGCTGCAGTCCTTACTATTGGGTATAGTCCGCATCCAGTCGGCCCGAATACCAGACGCATGACCATATCCTCAGTCTTTCGTGATCCGATGCAGAAGCAGTTTTGCGAGTGCAGGTTGGCGTTCTGAAATATTAGTTTCAGACCGAATCAGAGTTAACATTTTGGTTTTTCTTGCCTCAGTATTTAACCGGATGTCAGAAAAGTGAATAACTGTATTTCTTGTGGGAAACAAATACCTCATAGGGATTACCATACATTATGTATACCTTGTTTAGGGCCTGAGCACGACGTTGTTGGTTGCCGCTCTTGTGCTAAGTTTAACAAACGCACTATTAAGAGGAGGTTAGACTGTGCAAGATTAGTGTTTGGGAAGAATTATAAAATGCCGTCGGATGCTGCTTCATCCAAGAAGCGCAAGGACAAAGCCTAGGGTTGATGAACCGGCAGTCGTTCTTTAGATGGCTCAGTGGAGCCAGAGGTTTTGCCAGGAGTTTCTATAGAGTCTCAGGCAGAAACTTTACTGTTACAGGATGTACCCTCTCAGGAGGCAGGCCAGGCTGAGGGGGCTTCTCAGGTAACTATTCTTCCCTCTCTTCCCAAAGTAGTTAGAGCCTCTCCTTCTGTTGCCAAAACTTCTTTTAGAGGTAGGCCAACTTCAGCTTCAGTAGGGGCTTCTCCTAGCCTTTCGGGTTATGTACCTAAGAAACATATGCTTAAAATGGCAGAAGATTTGATTACTATGATTAGAGGTTCTATGGGCCCTCCTGATAAGAGGCCTAGAGTGGAACCAGAGTTTGACAGTTTTGAACAGGGTTCAGGGGCTTCTGAATCTTCTGGAAGATTTGCAGGAGTATCCTCATTATTCTGATTCTGATGTGGATGATGCCACTCCTTGGCTTCTCCTCCTGAGGATTTTTCATTTTCAGAGACTCTGCATTCCATGAGGGAGCACTTTAAATGGGAAGGCCAGGATTACTCTGATTCCAGGAAGAGGCTTAGGGAATTCTTGTTTTACCCCAGCATAGGCCCTTAGCTATACCTCCTGTGTTGAATGTGGTGGAAGATGTTTTGCAGAGGCTTCCTGAACCCTGATTCTTTGCCTCCTGCTCCTGTTAAACCTGATAGGTACTATAGGGTGCCCAAGCTCATAGGTATTTGTTTAAGAGTCCTAGGGCGGACCCAGAAACTGTTTCTCAGGGGCCTAAAGGTGTTAAGGCCTCTGTGGTTAAAAATCCTGTTCCCACTGACAAAGAGGCAAGGGCGTTAGATAGGTGGGGTAAGAAAGTGTATACTTCTTCCACTCTAGCCATGAGAGCGTTGAATTGTCAGTTTCACATGCTGAAATATCAAAATTATCTCCTTTCACAATTGAAATCTAAGGTGGATGCTTTGGCGGAAGGTATTGATTGTAAAGACTTGCTGGATTTAGTTTGTGTCTGAACAAGTGGGCAAGCATTCTTTGCAATGTGGTTTTGATGCTGTGCAGGCCTCTGGCTGCCACTAGTTCTGTTCTTAGGCATGCCTGGTTGAGGATCAAAATTTGGCTGAGCATGTTAAGACAAGGATTTTGGATGCTCCTTTGCAGTCTGATGTGTTGTTTGGTTCACCTGTGGAAGCAGTTTTAAAGAAAATGGAGGACAAAGCTAAGTCTATGCAAACTGTTAAAGATTTTGCAGGTACAGCCACGAAGTTTAGTAGAAATTGGCCTGCTAAGGGGTGGACATATCCTGCTTATGATTCCCAGTCTAGGGGTAGGTCTAGACGTGGTAGGGGCAGGGCTCCAGGTTCTTTAGGCCTAGAACAGGGAGTTCACCTGCTCAGACTTCTGGTGAGGGCAGGGGTCAGTCCTTTCGTAAACAGACCCAATGACCTGCCTTTTCAACTGCCAGTAGATTCTGGCAGCTCCTTTGGAAGGACAACTGTCTCTTTTCAAAGGAAATTGGGATTTAATTACTCAAGACAGATGGGTGTTGGACATCATTCTACCAGTCCCTGTGTCAGAAAGGGGCCTAGGATTTTATTCTCGCATGTTCCTAGTACCAGAGAGGGCAACACGTGGAGACTGCTTTTGGATTTATCTCTCCTCAACACTTATCTGGACATTCCCAAGTTCAAGATGTTGACGTTACAACAGCTTTTAACCCTGCTGGGCAAAGATCACTGGATGGTAACTTTAGATCTCAAGGAAGCTTACCTTCATGTGCATATCAGGCTAAGTTACAGGAAGTATCTGTTTCAAGCTGGAGATTCTCATTATCAGTTCTCTGCATTGCCCTTTGGCTTATCTACTGCGCCCAGAGTATTCACAAAGGTTCTGGCTCCAGTGATAGCTTACTTCAGGCTACAAGGACTTCAAATCTATCCTTATTTAGACGACTGCCTGATTCTGGCTCAAGAATAGGAAGACCTTCTACAGCATCTGGAATATCTTATAGCAGTGCTAAGATGCCTAGGGTATTCTGTGAACGAAATAAAGTCCAGTCTAGTACCCTCTCAAGACATGTGCTTTCTGGGTGTGAGACTGAATACAGCAGCCCAGATGGCCTTTTAACCCCGGACAAACAAAAGAGTCTGTCACTTTACTTCCATCAACTATCTCATCAGTCCGTGCTGACTGCAGAGACAGTCCTTCAAGCATTAGGGTTCATGGCATCTTGTATTCTGGTGCTTCCCAATGCCAAACTGCATATGAGGAAGTTACAATGGTATCTCAAAATGTATGGACACAGCACTGCCAGGATTTAGACACTGTCATTCAAATAATACCTTGCCTTCAAAGAGTATTTTTGTGGTGGGCTCAGGAATGTCACCTAAACAAGGGACTCTCTGTGACCCGGCCAGAGGCGAGTCAGATTTTACCGACAGATGCCTCAGACATTGCTTGGGAGCTCATCTAGATGTAAAGTGGATACAAGACAAGTGGCCTGCCAGACTACAGCATCTACATATCAACATAAAGGAGATGTTAGCAGTCCAGTTCGCATTGCTGGCTTTCAAGGAGTTACTTCTTCCAGGGCAGGTGTTGATTCTAACAGACAACACAACTGTCATGTGGTACTTCAACAAACAAGGGGAACACATTCTTATCCTCTATGCAGGCATGCAATGATTTTATGGGACGCTTGCACCTAACTCTTCAGGCAAGGTTTCTGCCAGGAGCACAGAACTCCTTAGCAGATGTGTTAAGCAGACAAATCATGGATCCCCACAAGTGGAAACTGGATCTTCATGTATTTCAGAAATTGACAGTGTCATGGGGAACTCCAGACATAGATCTGTTCGCTTCTCCACTAAACCACCAGCTGCCACAGTTTTGCACAAAGGGGTTTCATCACACAGCTTGGAAAGTGGATGCTCTGTCTTTCAGTTGGACAAACCTTCATCTGTATGCCTTTCCACCTCTGCCTCTTCTTCCAAAGGTACTGTTAAAGGTCAGACAGGACAGGCCAAGGATGATTTTGATAGCTCCAGATTGGCCTCGCAACACTGGTACCCTCTACTGAGTCTGGTAAAGAAGCCTCCATGGCCTTAACCTTTGATTCCACATCTGTTATCCCAGCAGGACGGTCATCTGCTCAATGTCAAGCTTCACTCTCTTCATCTGACAGCCTGGCATATTCTGTGTTGAAACACAGCAGGTCTCAACTTCCTCAACAAGTTTTAAATGTGATTATGGAAGCTAGAAGACCTAGTACAAGGAAAGTGTTGCAGCAAAATGGAAGAGATTTTTATTTTGGAGTAAAGCAAAGAATGTGGAGATTTCTGAGCCTAATTTGAGTATGGCTCTTCAATATCTTACTGAGTTACTGGACAAGGGTCTGTCCTTCTCTTCCATCAAGATTCATGCTGCAGCAATCTCAGCTCACTATGATTGTGACCCACCATTGTTTTCGCATCCTTTGTTCAAGCAGTTTCTTAGAGGGGCTAAGAATATAAGACCCCACGTAGAGCTCCTACTCCTGCTTGGGATCTCAATTTTGTGTTGGAAAAACTTACTCTACAACCTTTTGAGCCTGCGGCTACTGCTGAATTGAAATATTTGTCATGGAAGACTGCTTTTTGTTGGCTATTACTTCTGCAAGAAGGGTGTCTGAGTTGCAGGCCCTTATGGCAGTGAGCCCTTTTGATTTTCCATAAGGATAGGGTATCCACATTACTAATCCTTCCTTTATGCCTAAGGTGGTTTCTAGTGTGGCTTTAAACCAAACTATTCATTTGCCTACCTTTTATGCAGACCCCAAAATAAAGGGGAAAAGATTTTGCATACTTTAGATGTACACAGGCAATTATTACTTAAGCAGGACTAAGGATTTTAGGCAGTCTCAGCAGTTGTTTGTTCTTTTGCTTTGAGTTAGGGCAAGCCTGTGTCAAAACAAACTATTTCTAGGTGGATTGGCTTTTGCATTGCATTTTGTTATTCCCATCATGGCAAGGAGGTTCCAGCTGGGATTAGGCCTCATTCCACTAGGGCTACTGCCACTTCAACAGCATTTCACGGGGTGGCAACTAAGGATATTTTGGAAGCAGCTACTTGGAGTTCAGTGCATACTTTCTCTAAACATTATCACCTTCCTATCTACTCTAAGTCTAGGGCTGGTTTTGCCACAGCTGTTTTGCAAGGCATGTTGTCAGCTCCTGCTTCTTTATGATTTGCCAGCCTCCCTACCTCTCTGCTTTGGGATACCCAATAGTAAGGACTGCAGCAATGGAAGACAAGAACATAGTACAGTTTTGTACCTACCATAAATGTAGATGTTCGAGGATTCCATTGCTGCAGTCCAAAATTACCCTCCCTCCTTCCCTCTGTGTTTAGGGGTGGTTGTGTAGGTGATTTACCTGCTTATATTTTTGTATATATTGTTCATGTTTAGGTGCAGGTATTTTGGGCCTTGTCTTTTAGGGTCTTCTGACATCTGGGGCAAGAAAAGTAAGGACTGCAGCAATGGAATCCTCGAACATCTACATTTATGGTAGGTACAAAACTGTACTTTTTGCATTACTGGCCGCATTGAGTTGCTGATTAGATGTTTTTCATGTTTCACTGTTGCAGTCATTACATTTGGGTTATCTGCTTGCAGGTAGCCCTCAGTCGACCTGATTAACAAAGTCTTGAGTGCTGCGTCGGTTGCTGTCCCTTCCATGACGTCAGGTCGTCAGGGGTATAAAACATGCAGACGACGCCATTACATCAGTCTTTCTTGCCGTGCGATGCCCAAAGCAGAAGCAGTTCTCAAGTGCCGGTCGGCCGACTCCCTGAAATTTTTGTTTTCGAGTTTCAGAACCAAAGTCTTCAACTAAAGCTAAGTACCCCACTGGGGAAACTTTTTCTTGCACCTTTCCGATGGTAAAAATTAATAATTGCATTACTTGTGGAAAGCAAATACCTCAAAGATTTTCATTCATACTGTATTCCTTGCCTAGGCCCTGACCATGACATACCTTGCTGTCGGTTTTGTGCTTTATTTAATCAGCGCACTATCCGTCGTCTGTATATTTTTGCCTCTAAATATTTCGGTTCTCGGTTTAATTATCCAGAAATGTTGTCGGTTAGCCAGCCGACTAACAGGATTCTGAAAAAACGCAAAGATAAAGACAGAGACAGGCCGCCGAGGTCCAAAACTACCGACGATGCTTCTCCTAAGCCAGTCTCCAGTTCGCCGGTACTCAGTGAGGCACTTTCGCAGCCCTTGATACCCACTACTTCTGATTCGCAGGCCTCTACTATTCGGAGTCCGGTATGCTGCGAGATGCTTCAACTATGGGATCCGCGGATGTCTCTACCTTGGATGGGTCCGGAGCCGCTGTGCAGGCACCGGCTTTTGAGGGTGTATTCAGGCCTACGGACTTGCGTATTAAACAGACGCCTCCTTCTTCACTTAGGCCTAAATCTCGAACCATGCCAAATAATGATACCCAGGCCACGTACTCAGGCCTCTATGCCTAAAAAAACAAATAAGAATGGCTGAAGATTTAATAACTCTAATCAGGGGTAGCTAACCCCCCCCACTTTCTAAGAGGCCTAGGACTGAAGTTGTTTATGAATCTTCTGACCAGGATTCTCTTTTTTCTGATTCTTCTCATGATCTGGATTTGCCCTTATGTACTTATGAAGATTCTGATGCAGAGGACTCTATTCCCTCTGCTTCCCCTCCAGAGGATTTTTCTTTTGGGGAAACCTTGCATACTCTAAGGGAGCATTTCCACTGAGAAAGCCAGGATTTTTCTGATTCAAAAAAGAGGCTTAGGGATTTCCTTCTACTACCTCAGCATAGGCCTTTAGCTATTCCTCCTGTACTAGACATTGTTGATGATGCTTTTTTGGAATCTAATTTGGGCCCTGATTCCCTGCCTCCTGCCCCCAGAAAACCTGACAGATACTACAGGGTCCATGAGTCACACAAGTTCCTTTTTAAAAATCCTATTGTGGATCCAGAGACTATTTCACAGGTGCCCAAGGGCATTAAGGCTTCTACTGCTAAAAATCCTACCCCTTCTGATAGAGACTCCAGGGCGCTGGATAGATGGGGTAAGAATGTTTACATTTCTGCAACCTTGGCCATTAGGGCTTTAAACTGCCAGTTTCATATGTTAAAGTATCAGCAACATGTTATTGGATTGCTTAAACAGAAAATGATGTTGATTCGTGACTGTGTGGAAAATAAAGAATTACAGAATTTAATGCATTCTGCTGAACAAGTTGGAAAACATACTTTGCAATGTGGTTTTGATTCATTAGAGGCCTCTTGCAGGGCTGCTGTTACTGGGTCTGTGCTCAGAAGGCATGCTGGGCTAAAGGAGCAATCCTTGCCTGATCATGTTAAAGATAGATTGTTGGATGCTCTCTTAAATCAGGACTGCCTGTGTGGCAACAAGGCTGAGGAAGTTCTTAAAAAGATGGACGATAAAGCTAAATCTATGCAAATTGTTAAAGATTTCTTACAAGTTCAGCCTCCTAGATTTAGTAGGCACTGACCCTCTAAGAATTGGTCCTTTCCAGCCCCTTCCAGGTCTTCTCAAGCCAAACCCAGACACAGCAAAAGCCCCAAGTCTCAGACCCAGGGGATACACAGGACTAAGCAGTGGGGGGCCTCCTCTTCCAAATCTAGGAGTAATAAGACTCCCCCCTATGGTAAACTGTCTCAATGACGTCAGTTTAAAATTTCCAAGCACTTCTCAACTGACTGCCCCTTTGGGGGCAAAGATTGCTCTTCATGCAAAGAACTGGGAACTCATTACCCAGGACAAATGGGTTTTAAATATAGTGTCCCAGGGATACATATTTCACTTCTACATGTTGCCAACACCAAGCGGGTGGCTGGACCTACCCCCAAATCAGTGGGCAGAAGCCCCAAAACAAGTACTCTCTCTCTCAAGCATGGGGGCTATTCAGCTGGTACCGGAAGAATAAAAGGGACAAGGTTTCTACTTGAGACTTTTCCTGGTACCCAGAAAAGACAATTCATGGCATCCTATCTTGGACCTGGCTACTCTAAACGCCTTTTTGGAAATTCCAAAATTCAAGATGCTGACTCTTCACCAATTACTTCCTATGCTAGGCAAAGATGCCTGGTTGGCAACACTAGATTTAAAAGAAGCATACCTGCACATCCCAATCAGGGAATCTTGCAGAAGATAACTACGCTTCAAAGCAGGCTACATGCACTATCAGTTCTCTGCACTGCCCTTTGGCTTATCTACTGCACCCAGGATATTCACAAAGTGCCTAGCTCCAGTTATTGCATTTTGCAGGCAAAGAAATATTCAAATATACCCATACCTGGGCAATTGTCTAATTCAGGCAGAAAGCCAGGACATACTTTTGAATCATCTGGCCTTTGTACAAAGGGTTCTAACTTGTCTGTGGTACGCCATAAACAAAAAGAAATCACACATGGTAACCTGTCAACAAATTATATTCCTGGGAGCAAGCTTGAATACAACTTCCCAGATGGCTTACCTCACACCAGAGAAACTAATTCATTTGACAACCTACTTCAAACAAGTGGCCCAAAAACCCTGCTATCTGCAAGACAAATACTACAAGCCTTGGGGTTCATGGCCTCCTGCATTCTTCTAATTCCATATGCAAGACTGCATATGAGGAAACTACAGTGGTATGTAAAAAGCCTATGGTGTCAAAATTATCAGGATCTAGAAGCAATGATTCCTGTCATACCTTGCCTACGACTAGAATTCCTTTGGTGGGCAGAGGCCTGCCACCAAAACAAGGGACTACCTTTCACACCACCCCCTGCCACCCAAACCCTAACAGATGCATCAGACTATGGATGGGGGCTCACCTGGCAGGGAAGTGCATTCAGAGCAAATGGAACCCAAGTCAAATGCACCTGCATGAGGTCAATCAAAAAGAAATGTTAGCTGTATAGACTGCTCCGACAGCCTTCAAGGACCACATTCTTCCAGGAAAACTTATGGTAAAGACGGACAACACTGCTGTTCTGTGGTACATAAACAAGCAAGGGGGTACACATTCTTACCTCCCTCTGCAGACTAGCCCTGGCATTGTGGAACACAGCCTTGAGCTACCAAGTGCACCTACAAGCTCAAATTTGATATTGTTAATCCTTGTTCATTCCTTATGTGTGGGTATCTGTTCCAACCTTGGAACCGAGCTGGCCATCTTCCAAGCACACGTCAGCTACAAACTCTCGAGCTAAAAACTCTTACCCAGAATTCCCCTCTCCCTGTTGCCCCAGATTTTGTTTGCCGCGTTGCCATTTGGTCGTATCAAGCTACTTCTCTTGAGCTCTTGAGTCAAGTACAATATTTTTCTTCATAGTGAGTTCTAAAACAGCATTTTCTCATAGAAAGGTTGTTGGATAGTTTTCTCTTACCTTATCACATTTAGCGACTATCCTTTCTTGAATCTTTTCAATTCCTTTCCTCCTCTTTACCGCGAGGTAATTTCTTTTTTACCATCTTTGGTAAATCCCCTTTCCTTCTTATCTTTGGGTAATTCTTGTACCATTGCTGGTATTTTATCTGGGTTTCCTTCTTTCTTTCTAACATGGCAGATAAAAAAAAAAGGTAGTCCAGGATTTAAAAGATGTTTAGATTGTGGCCATAAATTACCTACTTCAGATGCACATTCCCTCTGTGTCTATTGCTTGGGTGTGCCTCATTTAACAGTTGACCCACCCTGCGGGATTTATAAGAATTTCTCTAACAGGACGTTGATTGAGAGAAAAAATAAATTAATATTGAAGGGGCTACTTAAATCTCCTTTTTCAGAGGGTATTTCTGGGTCTGAGGCTTCAACCCCTCCAAGATCCCATAAGAAAAAGAGTGATGAACATATAAAGGCCAAGTCTCTTCCTTCGTCCCCTGCTGGGGACTCCCAGGAACCGAGACCCAAGAAAGCTAAGCTTTCCAGTTCGATTTGACGACTTCGGCTCCAGCGCTTTCGGTACCTAGACCTTCAGCATCGAGGCCATTGGCTCCATCTGTGACTTCGGCACTGACTAGAGTGCCCTTTACCGTATCGATTCTGAGAGGCTCCTCCGTTCAGACTTCTTTACCGGCACCGACTGTCCAGTTGATGCAGACTGTTACAACGTCGATGGATTTTTCTACGCCCGTTGCCTTTACGGCTCCGACAACTTACCCGGCACCTGCTACCCTCTCAGCACCAACCATTCAGTTATCGGCACCGATTTTTTTCGGTTCCAGCCTTAGCACCGACAACCACTTCGGTACCGACCTTATCCTCGGTGCAGACCATGACTTTGGCACTGATGATTTCCTTGGTGCAGACACCTGTAGTTCAGTCTTTTACAGCCCCATTGTTTTCAGTGCAGACCTCCGAGGTGGGCATTGAGCTTGCTCAGTCTTTGGATAGACCTGACTCCTCCTCAGCCGTGTCCGTGAAATCCACTAGAAGCCTCTCTGAACACGATGTGTTGGGTCTTGTGGATCAAGTTCTTTTGGCCAGAGGTATCCTGCCCCCCAGGACCTATCCTTCCTCAGGAGGTGACTACCCTTTACCAAAAACCCCTACTTATTCTCTTCCTTCATTGCCTTTGAAGCCCCTTGATGTAGCACAGTCTTCCCCCTCTACAGTTCCCTTTATGGAGCTCACTAAGGAGCTGCAGTTGCCTTTGTGGCAGGAGAGTTCTGCTACGACCCAGGATGTCAGCTGTGGCGTACGTAATTTGGTGTTTCACAGCCATCCAGGGACTCCAAGTCGGCAGGCTGAGCCACTTAGAGGAGGGGTGACCCCTGTCCTGGGCACTCACCCCTCTTCAGGTGGACCGGCCTTCCAGCTAATAGAGAAGGCACTGGCGTCGGTTGGCGATCCTGTGCTGTCACTCTCCCTGGCCTCCTCTGGACTGCAATGTACACAAGTCACTCCTGGCGGACACTGGGTGGAAGGACCTCAGGATATACTCCCACTGGAGGCCCCTTTTGCACTGTCTTCCCCAACTTCTCCCACTGAGGAAGTTCATCAAAAGAGCTCGTGCAAGAGGAAGCACATGGACTCCACAGAGGAGTCCCTTACTGAAGACACGGACTTTGATGATGGGGAAGGGTCCCCTCGCTCACCCTCTGAGGTATCCTTTGGTGATATTCTTGAAATTCTTAAACAGAGAGGTGACTGGAAGCCCTCAAACCCAACATCTGAAGAATCTGTGTTCCTGCAGGCCTTTTGCACCCGCCCCCTACCTCCTGGGTTACTCCACTTGCTGATGAACTGGTCCGGCTCGTCATACAGCATGCGTGGAAGGGCTCCTGACACCGTTGAGACCATTCCCCGGAGGCCAGATAAAATTTTGTCCCCTCCTGCTACTGATCCCCATTGGTACAAAGGTCTTCCTGTAGATGCTTTGGTGGTGGCGGCTGCAACTAAAAAGGACCTGACGGAAGAAGAAAGCCAGACTGTCCATCCGCCCAACAAAGAATCCTGGGCTCTGGATAGAATAGGGAAATGTACTTTTGCATCAGTGACCTTTGCGATCAGGTCCCTGAACTATATGGCACACTTTACCAGGCTTTAAAGAGATTTAATTTCTGAGCTCTCAAACTTTGGCTGGAGCTGTGTCTGATTAGGTCCGTGACAAAGTGGCCTCTCAGCTAGCCACCATTGAACAGATGCGCCTGATATCTCATGCATCAGAAGGAGCAGCTAGAGCGCCGAGTTTAGGCATTGTTCTGAGACAACATGCCTGGATGCACTTGTGTAATTTTGCGGAACCCTTCAAGGCTTCCCTTCTCAATGCTCCCATCGAAGCCTCTTCATTGTTTGGACCCAAGGTTAAAAGCACACTGGCCAGATGTGAACAGGATGGTAAGACCCTTTCTGCTGTGGGTGTCTGTTATTCTTCCCCTCAACGGGCTTTCTCCAGAAACAAGAAGAATGGGAAGATATGGTACAAAGTCTCAGGGTCCTTTCCATGACACACAGGCCGAGTTCTCCCCTAGAGGCAGAGGGGCAAACACGCAGGGAAGATGCCCTTTTTGGGGTGGGGGATGTTTCAGAGACTATTTCCCTGGCCAATCCTACCAGCACTCCTGAAGAGCGGCCCAACTGCTTTCCTCTGGAAGTGGTTGGGGGTCATTTCTCTTTGTACCCTTCTGCCTGGCTAACCATCGCCACCGATTCTTGGGTATAAAGGATAATAACCAGAGGCTATAATATTCCCTTCGACCTTTGTCCTGCTCCCCTAACAAACTTACCCGACGTTCCACCCAGTCAAAGGGAAGAAGCAGCTTTAGCAGTTTCAAAACTGCTAAGAAAAAGAGGCATCCAAATAGTCCCTCCAGACCAGATAGGATCCGGATTCAACTCGACTATTTTTGGTGCCAAAGAAAACTGGGGACTGGAGACCAATTTTGGATCTTAGTGTATTGAACAAGTTTGTAAAAGTACAAAAATTCACGATGGTCACAATACAGTCTATCATTCCGCTTTTGGAAAAAGAAGATTGGATGTGCTCAATATATCTTCAAGATGCGTACTACCACATAAAAGTGAACAGAACATCAAGAAGATTCCTTCGCTTCTGTGTGGGAGCCAGTCACTACCAGTTCAGAGTAAGGCCCTTCGGACTCTCTGCAGCCCCCAGAGTGTTCACAAAGTGCATGGCAGTCATCACAGCTCACTTGTGACTACAAGGATTCCAAGTGTTTCCATACCTATACGACTGGCTCATCTCCGCCCCCACCAGACATCTATTGGAAGAAGCCCTGGCATACTCTCTCCTCTCTGCCGAAAGGCTAGGCATAACCATAAACTGGCAAAAATCCAAACTCACCCCATCTCAGTCCACAGAATTCATAGGGGTCATCTTGAATACACAGAATTGCAGACCATCCATTCCAGAGCACAGAATTCTAAGGATAAAGCAACAACTGATCCCAATCCTTTCAAGGGAGAAATCCACAGCTCACTCTGTTCTACAGTTGTTGGGTTCCATGGCAGCCTGCATCACCATTGTCCCCCTGGCCAGGTTTCACATGAGGCTTCTACAATGGCTACTGCTCACCCAGTGGTATCCCTTTCCGTACCCTCTTTCAGCCAAGATTCGGGTAACTCACAGGTGCAAACAGGATTTAAATTGGTGGATGGCCCACAACCTGTCACAGTGGTCTCGACCCTTCTCCCCCCAACAGCCCAAGGCTACAGTGACCACGGACACCTCCCTGATGGGGTGGGGGGGCTATGTCAGGGACAAACAGTCCAAGGTACTTGGTCCGAAATGGAGGCCCATCTGCATATAAATGTTCTAGAGCTCAGGGCAGTGCTTCTGGCGTTGCAAGCATTCCATCCCCTGCTGCCATCTGGGTCTATTGCGATACAATCAGACAACATGGGGGTGGTCTGGTACATCAACAAACAGGGCGGAACCAAATCTTACCCACTCTGTGGAGAGGCCATGAGGATATGGCATTGGGCGATGGCTACCAACTGTTTTCTTCTAGCAGTGCACATTCCCGGGAGTTCCAATGTGATAGCAGATGAGACTCAGCAGGTGTATACTACAACCTCATGAGTGGTCCCTGAATCCCTTGATAGCAGCGGAGATTTTCAACCACTGGGGTCTTCCTTGCTGCAACCTCTTTGCGTTCCTGACCAACTACAAATGCAGCAACTATTTCGCCCTGATTTCCCCTCCAGGACATCACCCAGGGATGCTCTAGTCCACGATTGGCCCTCAGGTCTTCTTTATGCATTTCCACCTCTCCCCCTCTTTCCCCAGTTTCTGAAGAAAGCCCACCAGTTGAAGAGCAACGTAATCTTCATAGCACCATATTGGCCTCATCAGATTTGGTTCCCCTTCCTTTGGCCTCACCTGCTAGATCAACCATGGATTCTCCATCCAACCCCAGGGTTGATCTCCCATCCGCATAATCTGATTCACCCCAACTTGAACAGCCTGAAGCTCACAGCTTGGCTCCTCCAATTCCCTTAACTGCCGTGCAGAATGATCTTTCTTTGCCAGTACGTGACATTCTTATTGCATCTCATAAGTCTTCCACCAGAATTACATCTCTCAGCAAGTGGAAAAGATTTATTTTTTGGCTGAAAGAAAAACAAGTAGATCCTTTTTCAGCACCAGTGTCGATAGTACTGGAGTATCTAGCCACCTTATTTCAATCCGGTCTATCTGCCTCTTGGGAGGGTGGCCTAATGGTTAAGGTGTTTGCCTTACAAACACAAGGTACAGGGTTTGAATCTCACAGGGATAAGAACACTATGAACCATTAGAGTTCATTTGGCTGCAATGTATAATTTCCATGATGGTGTCCAAGACTCCTCTCTTATGTCACACAAATAATGCAAGACTTTCATAAAAGGCGTGAATCATCTAAAACCACCTTTTAGAGAACGTACTCAACCATGGGACCTGTCATTAATCCTACAAGCTTTGACAATGCCACCTTTCGAACCAGCTTCTTCTTGCGACCTCCAATATTTGTCATGGAAAAACTTGTTTTTCGTCGCCATTACTTCTGCCAGACGTATCTCTGAGCTTCAAGTCTTATGCATCAAGAGTCCATATTTGATTTTTCATAGAGATAGTGTCATTGAGAACTAATCCTTCCTTTCTGCCAAAAGTGATCTCTGAAATGTCCATTAATCAAACCATTGAATTGCCAATTTTCTTCTCCAATCATTCAAACAAAAGAGAGTATTGCCTGCATACCCTAGATATTCACAGGCAAATTTGCTTCTACTTGAACAGGATTAAGGTCTCTCTTAAATCAGACCAGTTATTCTTGGCCTATTCTGGACCTAGATTGGGATGTGCTGTTGCTAATGTCACATTGGCTAAATGGTTGAAAGACTGTGAGACCTTAATTTATAGACAACGTAATATTCCATTACCTACTACCATAAAGGCTCATTCTACAAGGTTGGTAGCAACTTCTGCTGCCTTCCATGCCAGAGCTTCTTTACATGATATTTGTGCAGCTGCAACTTGGGCTACCCCCTCATACCTTCATCAACCATTACAAATTGGATTTGGCCTCCAGGGGAAGAGCATCTTTTGGTTCTATGGTGCTCAGGAATGTCCTTCCATGAGAGCCTCCCAGGAATAAAGGTTGCTGGGGAATCTGTCCCACACGTAAGGAATGAACGAGGATTAACAATATCAGATAAATTTATGTCTTACCATAACGTTCCATCTGTATTGTTGATCCTTCTTCAGTCATTACGACCTTCCCTCTCGTGTGGCTTCTAGTGGATTTCGCCATCCGGTTCTATTAGGTCATTTGACCAGAGGTAGCCTGTACCTTCTTTTGACTTGCAAACTCAGTCTGTGGTAACAGGGAGAGGAAAAGTCTGGGTAAGAGTTTTTAGCTCGAGAGTTTGTAGCTGACGTAAGCTTGGAAGATGGCCGGCTCGGTTCCGAGGTCGGAACCGATACGCACACGTAATGACTGAACGAGGATCAACAGTACAGATGGAACTTTATGGTAAGACACAGCTTCTTTTTTCCTGCCAGGAAAGTTAAATACACTGGTAGATGGACTAAGCAGAAACCTCATGGACCCACATGAGTGGAAACTGGAACCAAGGATTTTCAACATGTTGACAAGCAAATGGGGGAGCCCAGATATAGACATGTTTGCCTCTCCCCAGAACAACCAATTGTCCAAATTTTGCACAAGGACTCCCCAGAAGCAAGCCTGGAAAGTGGATGCTCTGTCCTTCAGCTGGAAAAACCTATCAGTCTATGCCTTCCCCCCTCTACTTTCCAAAGTAGTACTAAAAATCAAACAGGTCAAACCAAGGATGATTTTGATTGCTCCAGACTGGCCACGCCAACACTGGTACCCCCTCCTGTGCAGTGTGTCACGGTTATCCCCATGGCACCTGCCTTAGACTCCTTCCCTGTTGTCTCAGCAGGAGAACCGGATTCTACACCCTCAGCTTCTAACACTGAACCTTGCAGCCTGGCTAATTACATAATCTCTCCTCTACCATCCCTCAGTAAACCTGTGATGGATATCATTTTAGAGGCAAGGAGGCCTAGTACTAGAAAATCTTTTTCTGAAAAATGGAAAAGATTCTGTGCCTGGAACAAAGAGATGAGCACAGCAGCGCCCAGTTTACCTCAGATTTTACAATGCTTCACTGAGATGCTTCACAAGAGCCTGTCTTTTTACTCCATTAAAATCCACGCCTTAGCCATTTCAGCTCATTATAGCACAGAACCTCCCCTCTTCTCTCATCCAGTGCTCAAGTAATTCCTCAGAGAGGCCAAATAATTTCCACCCAGGAGAGCTCCAACCCCAGCCTGGGACCTTAACTTTGTTTTGGAGAAATTTACTTTACCTCCTTTTGAGCCAGCTGCTACTGCAGACTTAAAATTTCTTTCTTGGAAAACAGCTTTCCTTTTAGCAATCACTTCAGCTAGAAGGGTATCTGAATTACAGGCCCTTATGGCAGTGGAGCCTTTCATCATCTTTCATGCGGACAGGGTGTCCCTCAGAACCAATCCATCCTTCATGCCCAAGGTGGTATCCAGTGTGGCTCTTAATCAGTCTATTAATTTGCCAACCTTCTTTCCCAATCCATAGAACAAAGGGGAACGAATACTGCATTCCTTAGATGTGCACAGACAGCTTAGATTCTACTTGGACAGGACTAAACCTCAAAGGAAATCTGAACAACTGCTGGTGGCATTTGCTGCAGGGGCAGAGGGGAAGGCTATTTCAAAGCAAACCATTTCTAAATGTATAGGCCATTGCATTCATTTCTGCTATAAGCACCATGGAAAACTTATCCCCCAGGGGAGGCGTCCCTACCAGGGACATCCTAGAAGCTGGTACCTGGAGTTCTGTGCATACTTTCACCAAGCATTATCATTTGTCAATTTTCTCTATCCAGAGTTGGCTTTGCCACTGCAGTCTTGCAGAGCCTTATAGCTGGTCCTAATGCTATCTAAATTCCTCCTCCCAACCATAGCTTTGGGAATCTACCCAAATGTAATGACTGCAACAGGGAAACACGAAGAGCGTAGTACAGTTGTGTACACTTAATGTAGATGTTAGAGTGTATTCACTGTTGCAGTCCTGGTTACCCTCCCTCCAGCCCCCTAACTTCTTTTGGCTATACCTCTGCTTTCCTTTACAATGCTTAAAAGCCTTTTTGGTGTATTTGCTTTTTTGTTGAAGGTATATCATTGTACTTTTATATTTAATTGCTCCCCATTAGGGGGCACCTGACATCTGGGGCAAGAAAAACTGATGTAGTGGCGTCGGCTGCATGTTTTATACCCCCTGACGACCTGACGTCATGGAAGAAGGGACAGCAACCGATGCAGGACCCAAGACTTTGTTAATCAGGCTGCCTGAGGGTTACCTGCAAGCAGATAATCCAAATGTAATGACTGCAACAATGAATACATTCAAAGATCTACATTTATGGTAAGTGTACACAACTGTGCTTTCTCACTTTAGCAAATGTGTTTGTTGATATAACATTACACTTTGAACCAGTGTCTGCTTTAAGCTTTGTGAGTTTACCATTGATCCGGAATGTACAAAACACTTTGCTTTTTGCAAATAAATTCCCTGATGTTCTTCATTCCACATTGCTGCAGTCCTAACCATTGGGTAGTCCGCTGTCCAGATTAGACTGACGCCAGGACGCCAGGGTAAACGCGATGACCCGACGCGGCGCCCCCCCCCTTTTTTTTTTTGCATGGTCCCATGCAGAAGCAGTTTTGAAATATTCAAGTCGGAGTTTCGAACATTTTGGTTTTTCTTGCCTCAGTATTTAACCGGATGTCAGAAAAGTGAATAACTGTATTTCTTGTGGGAAGCAGATACCTCATAGGGATTACCATACTCTGTGTATACCTTGTTTAGGACATTGTTGGTTGCCGCCTTGTGCTAGATTTAACAAACGCACTATTAAGAGGAGGTTAGACTGTGCCAGGTTAGTGTTTGGGAAAGACAAAACAGCAAAGCCTAGGGTTGATGAACGGTTCTTTAGAAGGCTCAGTGGAGCCAGAGGTTTTGCCAGGAGTTTCTTTAGAGTCTCAGGCAGAGACTTCACTGCTACAGGATGTGCCCTCTCAGGAGGTAGGCCAGGCTGAGGGCTTTTCAGGTAACTGTTCTACCCTCTCTTCCCAAGATAGTTAGAGCACTGTTTCTAAAACTTCTTTGAGAGGTAGGCCAAGCTCAGCTTCAGTGGGGGCTTCTCCTACCACTTCAGGTTCTGTGCCTAAGAAACATATGCTTAAAATGGCAGAAGATTTAATTACTATGATTAGAGGCTCTATGCCCCCTCCTGATAAAAGGCCTAGGGTGGAACCTGAGTTTGAGAGTTTGGAACAGTATTCAGAGGCTTGAGTCTTCTGCGGAAGACTTGCAGGAGTTTCCTACTTACTCTGACTCTGATGTGGATGATTCCACACCTACAGCTTCTCCTCCTGAGGATTTCTCATTTTCAGAGACTATTCCATGAGGGAACACTTAAATGGGAAGGCCAGGATTACTCTGATTCCAGGAAAAGGCTTAGGAATCTTATTTTTACCCCAACATAGGCCCTTAGCTATACCTCCTGTGTTGAATGTGGTGGAAGATGTTTTTGCAGAGGCTTCCTGAACCCTGACTCTTTGCCTCCTGCCCCTGTTAAACCGGATAGGTACTATAGGCTCATAAGTATTTGTTTAAGAGTCCTAGGGACCCAGAAACTGTTCTTTCTCAAAGGGGGGTGTAAGTGCCTCTCTGTGTAAAAAAAAAATGTCACACCTGATAATAAAGAGGCAAGGGCTTTAGATGGGGGGGAAAAAAGTATACTTCTTCCACTCTAGCCATGAGAGTAAAATATCAAAATTATCTCCTTTCACAACTGAAATCTAAGGTGGATGCTTTGGAAGGTATAGAGTGTAAAGAGTTGCTGGATTTAGTTCATGTGTCTGAACAAGTGGGTAAGCATTCTTTGCAATGTGGTTTTGATGTTGTGCAGGCCTCCTCGAGGGTGGCTGCCACTAGTTCTGTTCTTCGCAGGCATGCCTGGTTGAGGGATCAGAATTTAGCAGAGCATGTTAAGTCTAGGATTTTGGATGCTCCTTTACAGTCTGATGTGTTATTTGGTTCGCCTGTGGAAGCAGTTTTAAAGAAAATGGAGGACAAAGCTAAGTCTATGCAAACTGTTAAAGATTTTTTGCAGGTGCAGCCACCTAAGTTTAGTAGAAATTGGCCTACTAAGGGATGGACATATCCTGCTTTTGATTCCCAGTCTAGGGGTAGGTCTCAGAGCTCAGGTTCTTTTAGGCCTAGAACAGGGGTTCACCTGCTCAGACTTCTGGTGAGGGCAGGGGTCAGTCCTTAAACAGACCCAATGACCTGCCTTTTCAGCTGCCAGTAGATTCTCGCCTGGTAGCTCCTTTGGGAGGAAGACTGTCTCTTTTCAAAGAAAATTGGGATTTAATCACTCAAGACAGATGGGTGTTGGATATCATTCACCACGGTTACAGGTTTTATTTCCACACATTGCCCCAAAAGGCATGCCAGAGACTCCTCCTCCACAAAGGGAAGAGGCTCACAAGCAAATTTCTCTGTTACTCCAAATAGGGGCCATTCAGCCAGTCCCTATACCAGAAAGGGGCCTAGGATTTTATTCTGCCTGTTCCTAGTACCAAAGAAGGGGAACACGTGGAGACCAATTTTGGATTTATCTATCCTCAACACTTATCTGGACATTCCCAAGTTCAAGATGTTGACGTTACAACAGCTTTTACCTCTGCTGGGCAAAGATCATTGGATGGTAACTTTAGATCTCAAGGAAGCTTACCTTCATGTGCCTATAAGACTGTGTTGCAGGAAGAGCTGGAAATTCTCATTATCAGTTCTCTGCATTGCCCTTTGGCTTATCTAGAGTATTCACAAAGGTTCTGGCTCCAGTGATAGCTTACTTCAGGCTGAAAGGAATTCAAATCTATCCTTACTTGGACGACTGCCTGATTCTGGCTCAAGAAAAGGAAGACCTTCTACAGCATCTGGAATATGTCATAGCAGTGCTAAGATGCCTAGGGTATTCTGTGAACGAAATAAAGTCCAGTCTAGTACCCTCTCAAGACATGTGCTTTCTGGGTGTGAGACTGAATACAGCAGCCCAGATGGCCTTTTTAACCCCGGACAAACAAAAGAATCTTTCCAGTTACTTCCATCAACTATCTCTTCAGTCCGGCTGACTGCAAGGACAGTCCTTCAAGCCTTAGGGTTCATGGCATCTCTTATTCTGGTGCTTCCCAATGCCAAACTGCATATGAGGAAGCTACAATGGTATCTCAAAATGTATGGACACAGCACTGCCAGGATTTGGACACTGTCATTCAAATAATACCTTGCATTCAAAAGGAATTTTTGTGGTGGGCTCAGGAATGTCACCTAAACAAGGAGTCAGATTCTAACGACAGATGCCTCAGACATTGCTTGGGGTGCTCATCTAAATGGAAAGTGGATACAAGACAAGTGGCCTGCCAGACTACAGCATCTACATATCAACATGAAGGAGATGTTGGCAGTCCAATTTGCATTGATGGCTTTCAAGGAGTTACTTCTTCCAGGGCAGGTGTTGATTCTAACAGACAACACAACTCAACAAACAAGGGGAACACATTCTTACCCATTGTGCAGGCAAGCAATGATTTTATGGGAGACTGCGCCAGCTTGCAACTAACTCTTCAGGCAAGGTTTCTGCGGGAGCACAGAACTCCTTAGCAGATGTGTTAAGCAGACAAATCATGGATCCAGTGGAAACTGGATCTTCATGTATTTCAAAGGTTGACAGTGTCCTGGGGAACTCCAGACATAGATCTGTTCGCTTCTCCACTAAACCACCAGCTGCCAAAGTTTTGCACAAAGAGGTTACATCACACAGCTTGGAAAGTGGATGCTCTTTCTTTCAGTTGGAAAAATCTTCATGTGTATACCTCTGCCTCTTCTTCCAAAGGTGCTTCTAAAGGTCAGACAAGACAAGCCAAGGATGATTTTAATAGCTCCAGATTGGCCTCGCAGCACTGGTACCCATTACTGAGGAGTCTAGTAAAGAAGCCTCTCCATGGCCTTACCCTTGATTCCACACCTGTTGTCTCAGAGAGACGGCCACCTGCTCAATCTTCATCTAACAGCATGGCATATTCTGTTTTGAGACAGCCGGTCTCACCTTCCTCAACAAGTTTTAAATGTGATTATGGGAGCTAGAAGACCTAGTACAAGGAAAGTGTATGCAGAAAAATGGAAGAGATTTTTTTTTTGGAGTGCAGCAAAGAATTTGGAGATTTCTGAGCCTAATTTGAGTGTGGCTCTTCAATATCTTACTGAGTTATTGGACAAAGGTTTGTCCTTCTCTTCCATTAAAATTCATGCTGCAGCAATTTCAGCTCACTATGATTGTGACCCACCATTGTTTTCGTGATCCTTTGTTCAAGCAGTTTCTCAGAGGGGCAAAGAATATAAGACCTCCTACTCCTGCTTGGGATCTCAATTTTGTGTTGGAAAACTTACTCTACAACCTTTGAGCGCTGATTTGAAATATTTGTCATGGAAGACTGCTTTTTGTTGGCTATTACTTCTGCAAGAAGGGTTTCTGAGTTGCAGGCCCTTATGGCAGTAGAGCCCTTTCTGATTTTCCATAAGGATAGGGTATCATTCTAATCCTTCCTTTATGCCTAAGGTGGTTTCTAGTGTGGCTTTAAACCAAACTATTCATTTGCCTACTTTCTATGCAGATCCCCAAAATAAAGGGGAAAAGATTTTGCACACTTTAGATGTACATAGGCAGTTGCTATTATTTAAGCAGGACTAAGGATTTCAGGCAGTCTCAGCAGTTGTTTGTTTCTTTTGCTTTGAGTTCTCAGGGCAAGCCTGTGTCTAAGCAAACTATTTCTAAGTGGATTGGGTTTTGCATTTCATTTTGTTATTCCCATCATGGCAAGGAGATTCCAGCTGGGATTAGGCCTCATTCCACTAGGGCTACTGCCACTTCAACAGCATTTCTAAGGGGTGGCAACTAAGGATATTTTGGAGGCAGCTACTTGGAGTTCAGTGCATACTTTCTCTAAGCATTACCACCTTCCTCTCTACTCTAAATCTAGGGCTGGTTTTGCCACTGCTATTTTGCAAGGCATGTTGACAGCTCCTGCTTCCTTATGATTTGCCAGCCTCCCTTACCTCTGCTTTGGGATTCTAACTGCAGCAATGTGGAATGAAGAACATAGTACAGTTTTGTACCTACCATAAATGTAGATGTTCGAGGATCCACATTGCTGCAGTCCAATCTGTGTTTAGGGGTGGTGGTGTGAGTTGCTATATATTATTGTACATGTGTATATATATATATTGTATATAAGTTTGGTGCAGGTGTTTTGGATTGAGCCTTGTCTTTTAGGGTCTTCTGACATTACTTTTCAATTCTCTCACCAGTTACTGATGCACCATCTACATAGAAAGCAGAACTGCAGTCTACTTGATCAACTTGCATTTTTGTGTGACCTTTCTTTACAATTGTGTGGGACTTACTTGATTTGCAAAACTTTTGAAAATGGTTCCATTTTTTAAACTTGTGACATTGCTGACCAAATGCTAAACATCTCTCTCTCTTAGATTTATGACTGGCACCACAATTGCAACAGTTAACAATAAAGCTAGACTTGGGTATTGCTGATTCATCCTTGTACTGCACTGAGGAAGATGTTCCTTTAACTGAACTAGTCTTAGAACTTGATTGAAAACTCTGTAGCTTTCTTGTTGAGCCAGCAGATGCTGTGGGTGCCACATACTTAGGCCTACTTCTGTTTGCCATGTATTGCATGCTGTCTGCATTTGCTCTGGAGCCTGCTGAAACCGTGCTGTCACTTACAAGCATACTTGTGTGTTTTTCTGTTACTTCATGGATTTGACAAATCTCAATGGCTTTATTCAGCGTTAAATCACGGTCTCTAAGCAAAATCTTGCTCACAGCAGCACTATTAATACCACACACGAGCTTGTCCTTTATTAACTCATCTTTAAAGTCACCAAACTGACAAATTTTGGCTTTGTTTCTCAGGTCTGTTATATAAGTCGCAAAGGTTTCCCCTGGTTTCTGATCTCTTGTGTAAAAGCTATACCTCTTTAATGTAATGTTTGTCTGTGGGGGTGTCACATTTCTCTGAACTTGTTCTTCAAACACTGAGGGGATCTGTCCTTGTTTCAGCCTGTACAACAAAATGAGGAATTTCACCTTCTCCTTCATATACTGCTGGTGCATGCACAAATGAAGGCTCTCTTTCTGTGCCCACTGACCCAGCTAGGTTTAGCAAAATGAATGCCCTAGTGTGTGCATCTTTATTTGAATAAGGTGCTTGTATAAAAATACCACACTCTTGCTCAAATATTCTCAAAGTCTCTGCAATATTCTGATCAAATACAAGTGATAAAGGCTTTCGAAATCCATCTACCATATTAACACATACCAGTGAAGGGTTTTGCAAATAAGCATGAACACGTACACATATGCCAGAAATTTATGCCAGTATTTGTAACTGTGCTCAATAGCAAAATGAGCCTCTGTGTAACTGAACTTTGCAAAACAAGTCACTCGGGCACTATAATACTCTTGAAATTACTGTATTGCAAGAAATCACCTCTTATCAGTGTAAGAAACCTATCAAATAACTGCACAATGCAAATGAACTGGCCAAGGAAAGCTCAGAGTCAATAACATTTCAAAGTAATTGCACTTTGCGAATAAAACTGTATACTGCACACTGAAACTTCCCCAAAATGGTGGTACCTTGCTAGGCATTTCTTTGGCTGTACTTTGACTGTACTTCACAAAATATTCGCACTTTGCACGCAAACTCTTTGGAATACATGCACAGTAATAAGCACACACTGTAAGCACTTTTACACATTTTGAGATACTTCACATAACTCTAGTTATGCCCTTGATACAATACAAAGTCGTAGTTATGCCAAAACACAGCACTTTGCCAAAAACATGCAATCACCTTGCTTTATTTATGCTTAATATGCCCTTTTTGCCCTTATATTCGTTTTGCTCGTTTAATCTCTTTTCATGCCCATTGTACTTTTCTTGTGCTCGTTTTACTCTAAATATGCCTGTTTTGCCGTAAACATATTCGTTTTGCTTTTCTGATAATCGTTTTGTCAAATACCTTAATTTTAAACATTTCCCTTAATAAACCATCTGATGTTGTAAATCTTTGTTCATTCATTACAGCTAGGACCTCGGTTCCGTCCTCGGAACTGATATGGCTGTTTCCAAGCTTGCGCCAGCCAAAAACTCTTTGCTAAGACCAACCCATAATGCCCCTCTCCTAGTTACTCCAGATCTCCTTTGCCGCGTTCCTAGTCAGACATGCTAGCCATCTCTCTCAAAGCTAAGTAGAAAATTGTTAATTTTAAGACAGTTTCTCTTCTGGGTGACCCCATCGGCAGATGACCTTGTTAAACACATTGTGCAGCATGATTGGAAGGCCCCGGACAACGTCGAACCTGTCCCTTGGAGGGCAGACAAAAGTTTTATCTACACCTGAAGACCAGCCCCACTGGTCCTAATAGTTGACTGTTGATTGTATGGTCATGGTGGCAGCCACCAAAATGGAACTGGCAGAAGATAGTTCCACCGTCCATCTTCCAAACAGAGAGTCCCGTACCATGGACAGACTAGGGAAATGGACCTATGCTTCAGCGACATTCGCCATTTGGTCGCTGAACTATCTGGTACACTTTACTCCTCTCCAAAGAGACGTAATTAACGAAATGTATTCCTCTTTGGTGGGGTACTGTCTGATGAGGTGCGTGATACTGTCGCCTTGCAGCTAGCTACCTTTGAATCCATCTTGAACCCCTCGATGCATTTGATATCTCACTCCACCGAGGGGGCAGCTCGAGCTGCCACATCAGGTGTTGTCATGAGACGTAATGCTTGAATGCGGTTGTGTGACTTCACAGACCCCTTTAAATCTTCCTTCGTCGATGCACCTGTTGACGAATCTTTTCCAAAGTACGAGACATGCTTACACGTAGTGAGAAAGATGGAAAGACCTTGTATGCTGTGGATATATGCCTTTCCAACCCCCAGAGGTGCTACTCCAGGAACCAGCAGGGAGGAAAAATGTGGTTCAAGAAATCCCAAGACCTTTTCGTGACACTCGTGGTGAACAATCCCCCTGGGGCAGAGGGGGCAACTCATATGGAAGACGTCCCTTTCGGGGTAGAGGGGGTCTGCGTAATTGGGGCACTAGAAATTTTCTCTGGCAGACCCTACCAGCGCTCCTGAGCAGCGGCCCGATTGCTTCCCTCTGGAAGCTATCGGGGGTCGTTTTTCTCTGCATCTGCCAGCCTGACATCTTATTACTACCGATGTTTGGGTGCAGAGAATAATATACAGAGACTACCAAATACCTTTCGACTTAACTCCCAGACCCGTCAAACTAATCCCAGATGTACCACCCAATCAGAGGGAATTAGCAGACTTAGAGATAGAAAAGCTGCTAAGGAAAAGAGTCCTCCAACCAGTCCCACCTGACCAGACAGGATCTGGATTTTACTCAAGGTTCTTTTTTAGTGCCAAAAATGACAGGGGACTAGAGACCAATCCTGGATCTCAGCCTATTGAACAAATTTATCAAACCTCAAAAATTCCAGATGGTCATGATATAGTCCATTCTTCCCTTCCTAGGGAGGGATAACTGGATGTGCTCTATAGACCTCCAGTACACGTACTACCACATAAAGATGAACCACTGCTCCCGGAAGTTTTTCCGCTTCCGGCTGGGAGCCAATCACTACCAGTTCAGGGCACTGCCATTCGGTCTCTCGACAGCCCCCAAACCCCCGAGTGTTCACCAAATGTAATGCAGTTGTGATAGCTCATCTTCGACTACAAGGATTTCATCTTCGACTACAAGGATTCCAGGTGTTTCCCTATCTAGACGATTGGATCCTTACCACTCCGACCAGGAATCTTCTAGCTCGCAGCTTCTCTTACACTCAAGATCTCGCTCTTCGCTTGGGGACAAATCTCAAATGTCCCCTCCGAAGACACTGGAATTTATTGGAGTGGTCTTCGACACAACTTCCTGTCAAGCTTCTCTCCCCCCTCGCAGGCTTTTGAAAATAAGACACCAAATCCATGACCTTCTTCCTCAGACCTATGTACCAGCATGTGTTGTACTGCAACTCTTGGGCTCCATGGCAGCTGCCATTACGTTAGTACCACTGGTGAGACTGCACATGAGAATCCTGCAGTGGCTCCTTTCTGCACAATGGTCGTTGCTTACTCGGCCACATGATATGCCTTACAAACCGTTGCAAGGAAGAAATGCTATGGTGGATGAAGCCACAAACGAATCTTTGGTGTTGACCTTTCTGTCTTCCCCAGCACACGGTCATGGTGACCACGGACGCTTCACTGTTAGGGTGGTGGGGGCATTTCCAGGGAAAGACTGTCCAAGGCACCTGATCCCCCATGGAGGCCATCTTGCACATAAATGTCCTGGAACTGAGGGCAGTTCTCTTAGCGTTGCAAACGTTCCATGCATCCCTTCCCTTGGAGACCATTGCAATTCAGTCAGACATGTCAGTCATCTGGTATATCAACAAGCAAGGCTGAACCAGGTCTTATCCCCTATGTCGGGAAGCCATGAAGATTTGGCACTGGGCGATAGTTTCCAACCGCTTTCTTATAGCAACACACATTCTTGGCAGTTCCAACCTTATTGCGAACAATCTGAGCAGGAACATCCTGATGCCTCATGAGTGGTCCCTCAACCCTGTAACAGCAGATCGAATCTTCCACCGCTGGGGCAAGCCTTGCTGTGACCTGTTTGCTTCCTCTCTAAACTACAAATGCAGAAGCTTCATCCACCATAGCATTTGTTAAGCTTTCACTTACAGTGCTTTGTAATTAAGCAGGTCACCATATTGGTCAGCCATAGGGCTCTTTGTTTCTACTTGAGTGGTTGCCTCCTTCCCCTGTAACTGCAGTAAATTGACTCTTACATTAGAGCTGTAATACTTACCTTATAGCTTTAGGACACCTTAAGAAACCTTGTAAACTGCAATAGCCTGACATTTGAACAAGCAACCCTTGTAAATATTCCCAAAATTGTATACTGTTGGTCTGTCTTTCCTGCTAAACATAAGTGAAATTACAGTGCTGAGTGCATAACATTAAAGTACTGAGTGCAAATAACACAGTGTTGAGTGCAGATTTCAACTTATCTCTGGAGTGGTGTCTTGAGTCAATCAGGGTATTAACTGTAACCACTCCCACTGCCTTCTCTTTTCCCCCACCCCCCTCTTTCCTCAAACAGGTTAAACTGCTACAATTTAGTACAGGCATCATTTTCAAATCTAGGTGATTAGAATTTCCCTCTCTCTTCCCCCCTTGGCTGACCTGGTGTGACTTTGTGTAAGTTTCTTCATTGTATGGATCTTTTACTGTTTTTTGTGTAACTGAATGACCTGCTGCTAAATTCTGATTCTGCACAGACTGCTCTATTTTGTTTTTCAGAGGCTCTATAAGTAGCTAGTGACTTTACTGAATTTCTGTGGTAATATTTGTGTTTAAACTGAACCTGTACCTAGAGAAAGTGTATAATCAGAGCTCCTCCTTGCTGCATGTGTTTTTTAATGTTTAAATTGCACACACACATTGAAGAAGTGCTTTTATGACTTGAATAACTTGGGCTAGCTATACCTGAAGTGCTTTTACTGGCAATTTTCTAGTTGTACTATTGTGAATAATTGATGTAGTTTTTCTGGTATATCTTTAAAATCTGGCAAGTGTTTATTTACTGCATTGCTCTCTTGCTTAGGTTTCTTAGTTATAAATCTTAGCTCATTCTGAAGTATGCTACTTCACCCCCCCCACCAAACCTTTCTGAATGCATTATTTGATTATTTTTACAGATTACTGTTTTTACAATTTAATATATATAAAGCACTTTGTCTATTCAGTATCTTCACAAATCCTTATCTGTTTAAAAACTTTCATTTGTCTCTAGTGCTTGCTGTCTGGTAGGCTATTGTGTAAACTGAAACATCTCCTCTGTGTAATTATCTCTTGGCTAGTGGGGGCTGGTTCTTTTGTGTTCTTGTAAAAAAAAAAAAAAAAGTTTCTGTCTTTTGCACACAGTGCAGACTAGAGAAGTTGTGACTGCAGCTGAGCTACAAAATATAAGTATCACCTTGATTTTTTTTGATTATTTTTACAGATTACTGTTTTTACAATTTAATATATATAAAGCACTTTGTCTATTCAGTATCTTCACAAATCCTTATCTGTTTAAAAACTTTCATTTGTCTCTAGTCCTTGCTGTCTGGTAGGCTATTGTGTAAACTGAAACATCTCCTCTGTGTAATTATCTCTTGGCTAGTGGGGGCTGGTTCTTTTGTGTTCTTGTAAAAAAAAAGTTTCTGTCTTTTGCACACAGTGCAGACTAGAGAAGTTGTGACTGCAACTGAGCTACAAAATATAAGTATCATCTTGATTTTTTTTTGATTATTTTTGCAGATTACTGTTTTTACAATTTAATATACATAAAGCACTTTGTCTATTCAGTATCTTCACAAATCTTTATCTGTTTAAAAACTTTCATTTGTCTCTAGTCCTTGCTGTCTGGTAGGCTATTGTGTAAACTGAAACATCTCCTCTGTGTAATTATCTCTTGGCTAGTGGGGGCTGGTTCTTTTGTGTTCTTGTAAAAAAAAAAAAAAAAGTTTCTGTCTTTTGCACACAGTGCAGACTAGAGAAGTTGTGACTGCAGCTGAGCTAGAAAATATAAGTATCATCTTGATTTTTTTTGATTATTTTTACAGATTACTGTTTTTACAATTTAATATATATAAAGCACTTTGTCTATTCAGTATCTTCACAAATCCTTATCTGTTTAAAGACTTTCATTTGTCTCTAGTGCTTGCTGTCTGGTAGGCTATTGTGTAAACTGAAACATCTCCTCTGTGTAATTATCTCTTGGCTAGTGGGGGCTGGTTCTTGTAAAAAAAAAAAAAAAAGTTTCTGTCTTTTGCACACAGTGCAGACTAGAGAAGTTGTGACTGCAGCTGAGCTAGAAAATATAAGTATCATCTTGATTTTTTTGATTATTTTTACAGATTACTGTTTTTACAATTTAATATATATAAAGCACTTTGTCTATTCAGTATCTTCACAAATCCTTATCTGTTTAAAACTTACATTTGTCTCTAGTGCTTGCTGTCTGGTAGGCTATTGTGTAAACTGAAACATCTCCTCTGTGTAATTATCTCTTGGCTAGTGGGGGCTGGTTCTTTTGTGTTCTTGTAAAAAAAAAAAAAAAAGTTTCTGTCTTTGCACACAGTGCAGACTAGAGAAGTTGTGACTGCAGCTGAGCTAGAAAATATAAGTATCACCTTGATTTTTTTGATTATTTTTACAGATTACTGTTTTACAATTTAATATATATAAAGCACTTTGTCTATTCAGTATCTTCACAAATCCTTATCTGTTTAAAACTTTCATTTGTCTCTAGTGCTTGCTGTCTGGTAGGCTATTGTGTAAACTGAAACATCTCCTCTGTGTAATTATCTCTTGGCTAGTGGGGCTGGTTCTTTGTGTTCTTGTAAAAAAAGTTTCTGTCTTTGCACACAGTGCAGACTAGAGAAGTTGTGACTGCAGCTGAGCTACAAAATATAAGTATCATCTTGATTTTTTTGATTATTTTTACAGATTACTGTTTTTACAATTTAATATATATAAAGCACTTTGTCTATTCAGTATCTTCACAAATCATTATCTGTTTAAAAACTTTCATTTGTCTCTAGTGCTTGCTGTCTGGTAGGCTATTGTGTAAACTGAAGCATCTCCTCTGTGTAATTATCTCTTGGCTAGTGGGGCTGGTTCTTTTGTGTTCTTGTAAAAAAAAAAAAAAAAGTTTCTGTCTTTTGCACACAGTGCAGACTAGAGAAGTTGTGACTGCAGCTGAGCTAGAAAATATAAGTATCATCTTGATTTTTTTGATTATTTTTACAGATTACTGTTTTTACAATTTAATATATATAAAGCACTTTGTCTATTCAGTATCTTCACAAATCCTTATCTGTTTAAAACTTTCATTTGTCTCTAGTGCTTGCTGTCTGGTAGGCTATTGTGTAAACTGAAACATCTCCTCTGTGTAATTATCTCTTGGCTAGTGGGGGCTGGTTCTTTTGTGTTCTTGTAAAAAAAAAAAAGTTTCTGTCTTTTGCACACAGTGCAGACTAGAGAAGTTGTGACTGCAGCTGAGCTACAAAATATAAGTATCATCTTGATTTTTTTTTGATTATTTTTACAGATTACTGTTTTTACAATTTAATATATATAAAGCACTTTGTCTATTCAGTATCTTCACAAATCATTATCTGTTTAAAAACTTTCATTTGTCTCTAGTGCTTGCTGTCTGGTAGGCTATTGTGTAAACTGAAACATCTCCTCTGTGTAATTATCTCTTGGCTAGTGGGGGCTGGTTCTTTTGTGTTCTTGTAAAAAAAAAAAAAGTTTCTGTCTTTTGCACACAGTGCAGACTAGAGAAGTTGTGACTGCAGCTGAGCTAGAAAATATAAGTATCATCTTGATTTTTTTTGATTATTTTTACAGATTACTGTTTTTACAATTTAATATATATAAAGCACTTTGTCTATTCAGTATCTTCACAAATCCTTATCTGTTTAAAAACTTTCATTTGTCTCTAGTGCTTGCTGTCTTGTAGGCTATTGTGTAAACTGAAACATTTCCTCTGTGTAATTATCTCTTGGCTAGTGGAGGCTGGTTCTTTTGTGTTCTTGTAAAAAAAAACAAAAAAGTTTCTGTCTTTTGCACACAGTGCAGACTAGAGAAGTTGAGACTGCAGCTGAGCTACAAAATATAAGTATCATCTTGATTCTTTTTTTGATTATTTTTACAGATTACTGTTTTTACAATTTAATACATATAAAGCACTTTGTCTATTCAGTATCTTCACAAATCCTTATCTGTTTAAAAACTTTCATTTGTCTCTAGTGCTTGCTGTCTTGTAGGCTATTGTGTAAACTGAAACATTTCCTCTGTGTAATTATCTCTTGGCTAGTGGGGGCTGGTTCTTTTGTGTTCTTAGAAACTTGTGTCTTTTGCACACAGTGCAGACTAGAGAAGTTGTGACTGCAGCTGAGCTACAAAATATAAGTATCACCTTGATTTTTTTTGATTATTTTTACGGATTACTGTTTTACAATTTAATATATATAAAGCACTTTGTCTATTCAGTATCTTCACAAATCCTTATCTGTTTATAAACTTTCATTTGTCTCTAGTGCTTGCTGTCTGGTAGGCTATTGTGTAAACTCAAACATCTCCTCTGTGTAATTATCTCTTGGCTAGTGGGGACTGGTTCTTTTGTGTTCTTGTAAAAAAAAAAAAAAAGTTTCTGTCTTTTGCACACAGTGCAGACTAGAGAAGTTGTGACTGCAGCTGAGCTAGAAAATATAAGTATCATCTTGATTTTTTTGATTATTTTTACAGATTACTGTTTTTACAATTTAATATATATAAAGCACTTTGTCTATTCAGTATCTTCACAAATCCTTATCTGTTTAAAAACTTTCATTTGTCTCTAGTGCTTGCTGTCTGGTAGGCTATTGTGTAAACTGAAACATCTCCTCTGTGTAATTATCTCTTGGCTAGTGGGGGCTGGTTCTTTTGTGTTCTTGTAAAAAAAAAGTTTCTGTCTTTTGCACACAGTGCAGACTAGAGAAGTTGTGACTGCAGCTGAGATACAAAATATAAGTATCATTTGATTTTTTTGATTATTTTTACAGATTACTGTTTTTACAATTTAATATATATAAAGCACTTTGTCTATTCAGTATCTTCACAAATCATTATCTGTTTAAAAACTTTCATTTGTCTCTAGTGCTTGCTGTCTGGTAGGCTATTGTGTAAACTGAAGCATCTCCTCTGTGTAATTATCTCTTGGCTAGTGGGGGCTGGTTCTTTTGTGTTCTTGTAAAAAAAAAAAAAAAGTTTCTGTCTTTTGCACACAGTGCAGACTAGAGAAGTTGTGACTGCAGCTGAGCTAGAAAATATAAGTATCATCTTGATTTTTTTTGATTATTTTTACAGATTACTGTTTTTACAATTTAATATATATAAAGCACTTTGTCTATTCAGTATCTTCACAAATCCTTATCTGTTTAAAAACTTTCATTTGTCTCTAGTGCTTGCTGTCTGGTAGGCTATTGTGTAAACTGAAACATCTCCTCTGTGTAATTATCTCTTGGCTAGTTGGGGGCTGGTTCTTTTGTGTTCTTGTAAAAAAAAAAAAAGTTTCTGTCTTTTGCACACAGTGCAGACTAGAGAAGTTGTGACTGCAGCTGAGCTAGAAAATATAAGTATCATCTTGATTTTTTTTGATTATTTTTACAGATTACTGTTTTACAATTTAATATATATAAAGCACTTTGTCTATTCAGTATCTTCACAAATCCTTATCTGTTTAAAAACTTTCATTTGTCTCTAGTGCTTGCTGTCTGGTAGGCTATTGTGTAAACTGAAACATCTCCTCTGTGTAATTATCTCTTGGCTAGTGGGGCTGGTTCTTTTGTGTTCTTGTAAAAAAAAAAAAAAAAGTTTCTGTCTTTTGCACACAGTGCAGACTAGAGAAGTTGTGACTGCAGCTGAGCTACAAAATATAAGTATCATCTTGATTTTTTTTGATTATTTTTACAGATTACTACAATTTAATATATATAAAGCACTTTGTCTATTCAGTATCTTCACAAATCCTTATCTGTTTAAAAACTTTCATTTGTCTCTAGTGCTTGCTGTCTGGTAGGCTATTGTGTAAACTGAAACATCTCCTCTGTGTAATTATCTCTTGGCTAGTGGGGGCTGGTTCTTTTGTGTTCTTGTAAAAAAAAAAAAGTTTCTGTCTTTTGCACACAGTGCAGACTAGAGAAGTTGTGACTGCAGCTGAGCTACAAAATATAAGTATCAATTTGATTTTTTTTTGATTATTTTTACAGATTACTGTTTTTACAATTTAATATATATAAAGCACTTTGTCTATTCAGTATCTTCACAAATCATTATCTGTTTAAAAACTTTCATTTGTCTCTAGTGCTTGCTGTCTGGTAGGCTATTGTGTAAACTGAAGCATCTCCTCTGTGTAATTATCTCTTGGCTAGTGGGGGCTGGTTCTTTTGTGTTCTTGTAAAAAAATAAAAAAGTTTCTGTCTTATGCACACAGTGCAGACTAGAGAAGTTGTGACTGCAGCTGAGCTAGAAAATATAAGTATCATCTTGATTTTTTTTGATTATTTTTACAGATTACTGTTTTTACAATTTAATATATATAAAGCACTTTGTCTATTCAGTATCTTCACAAATCCTTATCTGTTTAAAACTTTCATTTGTCTCTAGTGCTTGCTGTCTGGTAGGCTATTGTGTAAACTGAAACATCTCCTCTGTGTAATTATCTCTTGTGTGGTTTTGTTCTCTCTTGTAAAAAAAAAAAAAAAAAAGTCTTTTGCACACAGTGCAGACTAGACTAAGTTGTGTGACTGTGAGCTGCTAAAAATATAATTATCATCTTTTTTTTTTTTTGATTATTTTTACAGATTACTTTTTTATAATTTAATATGTACAAAATATATATATATCTGATTTTTTTTTTTTTATTTTTTTACATTTTATTTTTTTTACAATTTAATATATATAAAGCACTTTGTCTATTCAGTATCTGTGCTTGCTGTCTGGTAGGCTATTGTGTAAACTGAAACATCTCCTCTGTGTAATTATCTCTTGGCTAGTGGAGCTGGTTCTTTTGTGTTCTTGTAAAAAAAAAAGTTTCTGTCTTTTGCACACAGTGCAGACTAGAGAAGTTGTGACTGCAGCTGAGCTACAAAATATAAGTATCATCTTGATTTTTTTTGATTATTTTTACAGATTACTGTTTTACAATTTAATATATATAAAGCACTTTGTCTATTCAGTATCTTCACAAATCCTTATCTGTTTAAAAACTTTCATTTGTCTCTAGTGCTTGCTGTCTGGTAGGCTATTGTGTAAACTGAAACATCTCCTCTGTGTAATTATCTCTTGGCTAGTGGGGGCTGGTTCTTTTGTGTTCTTGTAAAAAAAAAAAAAAAAAAGTTTCTGTCTTTTGCACACAGTGCAGACTAGAGAAGTTGTGACTGCAGCTGAGCTAGAAAATATAAGTATCATCTTGATTTTTTTTGATTATTTTTCAGATTACTGTTTTACAATTTAATATATATAAAGTACTTTGTCTATTCAGTATCTTCACAAATCCGCATCGCTTTAAAAGGTTTCATTTTGCTCTAGCGCTTGCTGGCTTGTAGGCTATTGTGTAAACTGAAACATCTCCTCTGTGTAATTATCTCTTGGCTAGTGAGGGCTGGTTCTTTTGTGTTGTAAAAAAAAAAAAAAAAGTTTCTGTCTTTTGCACACAGTGCAGACTAGAGAAGTTGTGACTGCAGCTGAGCTAGAAAATATAAGTATCATCTTGATTTTTTGATTATTTTACAGATTACTGTTTTTACAATTTAATATATATAAAGCACTTTGTCTATTCAGTATCTTCACAAATCCTTATCTGTTTAAAAACTTTCATTTGTCTCTAGTGCTTGCTGTCTGGTAGGCTATTGTGTAAACTGAAACATCTCCTCTGTGTAATTATCTCTTGGCTAGTGGGGGCTGGTTCTTTTGTGTTCTTGTAAAAAAAAAAAAAAAAAAGTTTCTGTCTTTGCACACAGTGCAGACTAGAGAAGTTGTGACTGCAGCTGAGCTACAAAATATAAGTATCATCTTGATTTTTTGATTTTTTTACAGATTACTGTTTTTACAATTTAATATATATAAAGCACTTTGTCTATTCAGTATCTTCACAAATCCTTATCTGTTTAAAACTTTCATTTGTCTCTAGTGCTTAGGCTATTGTGTAAACTGAAACATCTCCTCTGTGTAATTATCTCTTGGCTAGTGGGGCTGGTTCTTTTGTGTTCTTGTAAAAAAAAAAAAAGTTTCTGTCTTTTGCACACAGTGCAGACTAGAGAAGTTGTGACTGCAGCTGAGCTACAAAATATAAGTATCATCTTGATTTTTTTGATTATTTTTACAGATTACTGACAATTTAATATATATAAAGCACTTTGTCTATTCAGTATCTTCACAAATCATTATCTGTTTAAAACTTTCATTTGTCTCTAGTGCTTGCTGTCTGGTAGGCTATTGTGTAAACTGAAACATCTCCTCTGTGTAATTATCTCTTGGCTAGTGGGGGCTGGTTCTTTTGTGTTCTTGTAAAAAAAAAAAAAAGTTTCTGTCTTTTGCACACAGTGCAGACTAGAGAAGTTGTGACTGCAGCTGAGCTAGAAAATATAAGTATCATCTTGATTGTTTTGATTATTTTTACAGATTACTGTTTTACAATTTAATATATATAAAGCACTTTGTCTATTCAGTATCTTCACAAATCCTTATCTGTTTAAAACTTTCATTTGTCTCTAGTGCTTGCTGTCTGGTAGGCTATTGTGTAAACTGAAACATCCCCACTGTGTAATTATTTCTTGGCTAGTGGGGCTGGTTCTTTTGTGTTCTTGTAAAAAAAAAAAAAAAAAAAAAAAAGTTTCTGTCTTTGCACACAGTGCAGACTAGAGAAGTTGTGACTGCAGCTGAGCTATAAAATATAAGTATCATCTTGATTTTTTTTTTTGATTATTTTACAGATTACTGCTTTTACAATTTAATATATATAAAGCACTTTGTCTATTCAGTATCTTCACAAATCCTTATCTGTTTAAAAACTTTCATTTGTCTCTAGTGCTTGCTGTCTGGTAGGCTATTGTGTAAACTGAAACATCTCCTCTGTGTAATTATCTCTTGGCTAGTGGGGGCTGGTTCTTTTGTGTTCTTGTAAAAAAAAAAAAAGTTTCTGTCTTTTGCACACAGTGCAGACTAGAGAAGTTGTGACTGCAGCTGAGCTAGAAAATATAAGTATCATCTTGATGCTTTTTGATTATTTTACAGATTACTGTTTTACAATTTAATATATATAAAGCACTTTGTCTATTCAGTATCTTCACAAATCCTTATCTGTTTAAAAACTTTCATTTGTCTCTAGTGCTTGCTGTCTGGTAGGCTATTGTGTAAACTGAAACATCTCCTCTGTGTAATTATCTCTTGGCTAGTGGGGCTGGTTCGTTGTGTTCTTGTAAAAAAAAAAAAAAAAAAGTTTCTGTCTTTTGCACACAGTGCAGACTAGAGAAGTTGTGACTGCAGCTGAGCTAGAAAATATAAGTATCATCTTGATTTTTTTTGATTATTTTTACAGATTACTGTTTTTACAATTTAATATATATAAAGCACTTTGTCTATTCAGTATCTTCACAAATCCTTATCTGTTTAAAAACTTTCATTTGTCTCTGTAGTGCTTGCTGTCTTGTAGGCTATTTTGTCCCACCCTCCCTCCCTGTTGGTGTCTTGCTGTTATACTTGGTGGCTTTGCAGTTGCCCGCCCCTACTGTGACACACCTCCCAGTCCAGTGTCATTAGCTCATTCTGCTTAATACAGAGAGAACATTTGATAAAGCCTTCTGTTCCTCCTTTTTCCCTTTCAAAAAGTAAAACAAAACTTTTTTTTTCTTCTCTTTCGCCTGAACCTTCTTGTGTTCTGACTGTCCTTCTCAAACATTTTGGAAATATACAGTATATTTCAGAGCATTTGTTATAACTGTATTTGCTATAACTGATTTAAGTATTTTTTTCTGTTTTTTTGATTATTTACTGCTTAGCGACTGCATTTTAGCCTGTTTATACAGCTCTGCATTCTATTTAAACTGTTTTTGTGTTGATTAACTGTTTTGCACTTTTAAAAAGTTAGTTGTTGCTTAATTTTACCTGTAGGCTAACACACTCAAGTGCGCTAGCCGCTTAAAAGCATTTATAGCATTTACTGTCTGTTTTTCCTCTGGAAAAAAAAAAAAAAAAAATCTTGTTTTCCCGCCTTACTGAACTAGAATAGTCTAGTCTTCAGAGTTTGCTGATCTCTGGGCTTTGTCTTGGTTCCTGTGCTATTCCATATCCTTATTTGGATAAAAGGAAGCGTCTTTGTTCACCAGTGGGAGTGGGCATCACTGAGCGGCCTATTTGTCCCTAGAGGAGTGGTTTCCAGCCAGAAACTTGTAGTCTATTGGCCATTTTGGGTCAATTCCTAGCTCTTTTCAGCCCCTGTAATAAAGCCGCTTTTGGCTTGTATTCAACTCAGCACAGCTCCTCGTGGTGTACTGCAGAGTTCTACAAGCAGCAGAGAGCAAAAGAGTGACTTTTTCCTGATTTAAGTATTTTTTTCTGGCTTTTTGATTATTTACTGCTTAGCGACTGCTTTTTCGCCTGTTTATACAGCTCTGCATTCTATTTAAACTGTTTTTGTGTTGGTTAACTGTTTTGCACTTTTAAAAAAGTTATTTGTTGCTTAATTTTACTTGTAGGCTAACACACAAGTGCGCTAGCCGTTTAAAAGCATTTATAGCATTTACTGTCTGTTTTTCTTCTGTTTTCTGCAAAAAAGAAAAAAACAAAAACAAAAAAAAAATCTTGTTTTCCCGCCTTACTGAACTAGAATAGTCCAGTCTTCAGAGTTTGCTGACCTCTGGGCTTTGTCTTGGTTCCTGTGCTATTCCATATCCTTATTTGGATAAAAGGAAACGTCTTTGTTCACCAGTGGGAGTGGGGATCACTGAGCGGCCTGTTTGTCCCTAGAGGAGTGGTTCCAGCCAGAAACTTGTAGTCTATTGGCCATTTTGGGTCATTTCCTAGCTCTTTTCAGCCCCCTGTAATAAAGCCCGCTTTAGCACGCTTTTTCGCTTGTATTCAACTCAGCACAGCTCCTCGTGGTGTCCTGCAGAGTTCTACAAGCATATATGACTCTAAATATATCATAAAAAATATCTATATAAAAAAGAAATTTACCCCCGGCCACTAGGAAACCTGACAGGTACTACAGAGTACCTGATTCAACAAATTTCTGTTCAAGAATCCTGCTGCGGATCCAGAGACCATTTCCCAGGGACCTAAAGGTATTAAGGCTACTACAGCCAAAAATCCTACGCCTTCAGACAGGGATTCCAGAGCTTTAGACAGATTGGGTAAGAAGGTATATACCTTTGCTACTCTTACCATCAGAGCATTGAATTGCCAGTTTCACATGTTGCAGTACCAGCAGCATATTATAGTACTAATTAAACGAAAAATGGTGTTGCTTCCAGATTGTACAGAAAATAAAGATTTACAAGAGCTAATGCATTCTGTTAACCAAGTTAGTAACCGTACTTTGCAGTGTGGCTTTGATGCCCTAGAAGCATCTTTCAGGGCTGCAGTCACTGGGTCTGTACTGAGAAGGCATGCTTTGCTGAAGGAACAAACCTTGCCAGATCATGTAAAATCTAAATTACTAGATGCTCCTTTAAATAAGGACTGTTTACTTGGCACCAAAGCAGAACAGGTTCTTAAAAAGATGGAAGAAAAAGCTAAATCCATGCAAACTGTTAAAGAATTCTTACAAGTGCAACCACCTAGATTCAGTAGGCATTGGCCTCCTAAAAAGTGGTCCTTTCCAGACCCTTCCAGGCCTTCTCAGACCAAACCCAGGGGAAACAGGCCATCCAGACTACAGTCTCATGGTATGCAAAGATCTAAACAATGGAGTGTTCCAACCTCATAAACAGGGAGTGATAAGCCACCTCCTTATGGAAAATGTTCCAATGACTTTTCAATTAACCTTCCCAGCCCTACCCAATTACTTGTGCCCCTAGGAGGAAAACTTGTCCTTCATGCAAAAAAACTGGATGGCCATTACTCAGACAGATGGGTCCTAAACATTGTATCCCAAGGGTACAGATTCCACTTCCATAGTCTGCCAACCCCAAGCGGGTTTCCAGACCTTCCTCCAAACCAGTGGGCAGAGGCTCCAAAGCAAGTACTTTCCCTGCTCAGTATCAGAGCTATTCAGCCTGTTCCAGTAAATAAACGGGGGCAGGGTTTCTACTCCAGACTTTTCCTGGTGCCCAGAAGAGGGCTTTTGGCACTCAATCCTGGATCTATCTACTCTCAACACCTTTCTGATGGTCCCAAAATTCAAGATGCTTACCCTGCAACAACTTCTCCCCATGCTAACCAAGGATGCATGGTTAGTCACTCGACTTAAAAGAAGCTTATCTGCACATCCCCATAAGGGAGTCTTGCAGAAAATATCTTCGCTTCAGGGCAGGCTGTGTATACAACATCACTTCTCTGCACTTCCCTTTGGCTTATCTACTGCGCCTAGAGTATTCACAATGTGCCTGGCTCCAGCCATTGCATACTGCAGGCAGAGAAATATCCACATTTTTCCATACTTGGATGACTGCCTGATTCAGGCGGACAGTCAGGAATTGCTACTTCAGCATCTGGCATTTGTAATAAGCCTTCTCACTTCTTTGAGGGTACACAATCAATGAAAAGAAATCACAACTGCTACCCAGTCAAAAGATTGTATTCCTGGGAGCAAGCTTGGATACAAATTCCCAGATGGCATTTCTCACCTCAGAAAAACAGGTCTATCTGACAAACTACTTCAAACAAATGGCCACCAGAACCCAGCTATCTGCAAGACAAATACTGCAAGCCCTAAGGTTCATGGCCTCATGTATTCTGCTAATTCCATATGCAAGACTGCATATGAGGAAACTTCAGTGGTACTTAAAAGTCTTTGATGCCAGCATTCTCAGGACCTGGAAACAGTCATTCCAATCATAGCTTGTCTAAGGGCAGAGTTCCTTTGGTGGGCAGAAGCATGCAGCTACAACAAGGGACTGTTTTTCACTCAACCCCTCGCTGCCCAAACCCTGACAACAGACACATCAGACTATGCTTGGGGGGGCTCACATGGCAGGAAAATGCATTCAGGGACACTGGAGCCCAGCCCAGATTCTTCTGCACATCAATCAAAAAGAGATACTAGCTGTACAGAATGCTCTGACAGCCTTCAAATACCTAATCCTTCCAGGACAACTGCTCATAAAAACAGACAACACCACAGTCATGTGGTACATAAACAAGCAGGGGGGAACCCACTCTGCAGGTTAGCCATGGCCTTGTGGAACACAGCCTTGAGCAACCAAGTGCATCTACAAACTCAATTGCTGCCAGGCAAACAGAATTCACTGGCAGACTACTTAAGCAGAAATCTCCAAACCCACACGAATGAAAACTGGAGCCCAACACTTTCAACCTTGTGATCCAGAGGTGGGTGACACCAGAGGTGGACCTATTTGCCTGCCCTGAGAACCACCAGTTGAGCAAATTTTGCACCAGGAACCCTCACAGCAAGGCCTGAAAGGTGGCTGCCCTATCCTTTCAATGGAAAAACCTCTCTTTTTGCCTTTCCCCCTCTGCCTCTCCTCTCAAAAGTACTACTCAAGATCAAACAGGACAGGCCAAATGCAATTCTTATTGCCCCAGACTGGCCACGCCAGCACTAGTACCCACTCTTGCACAGTCTGACAACAGTACCACCCTGGCACCTTCACCAGACTCCTACCCTGCTGTCACAGCAGGAGGGACAGATTTTGCATCCACAATTGCAATCCCTAAAACTAGCAGCCTCGCTTATCCCCTGAATACTCCACCAGCAACCCTCAGCAAACAGGTGCTGGACATCATTCTTGAAGCCAGAAAACCTAGTACTAGGAAATCCTATGCTGAAAAGTGGGAAAGATATTGTTTTTTGGAATCAGTCTCAAGGGAAGGGCACAGTTGTGCCCTCCTTACCTCTAATCCTGGATTACCTAGCAGAGCTACTCGACAGAGGCCTATCCTTCTCCATTAAGATTCATGCTTCTGCCATCTCAGCTCATTATAATACTGAGCCACCTCTATTTTCTCACCCTGTCATCAAACAGTTCCTGAGAGGGGATAACAACTTAAGGCACCCTAGGAGAGCATCCACCCCTGCCTGGGGCCTTAACTTTGTACTGGAAAAGCTCACGCTACCCCCTTGAGAACCTGCAGTTTCAGCAGAGTTAAAACTCCTCTCTTGGAAAACAGCCTTGCTTTTAGCCATAACATCAGCAAGAAGAGTGTCTGAGTTACAGGCACTAATGGCTGTGGAACCCTTCATTATTTTCCATGCTGACAGGGTTTCCCTGAGGACTAACCCGTCTTTTATGCCTAAGGGTAGTGTCCAGTGTGGCTCTAAACCAATCCATCCATTTGCCTCCCTTTTTCCTAACCCTCAGAATAAAGGGGAAAGGATCCTGCACTCCTTGGACGTGCACAGACAGCTCAGGTTCTACCTTGATAGGACTAAACCCTTCAGAAAATCTGACCAGCTGCTAGTTAGCTTTGCTACAGGGGCAGAGGGTAAGGCCATTTCAAAGCAGACTATTTCCAAGTGGATAGCATACTGCATCCATTTCTGCTACAAGCACCATGGAAAACCTATCCCACAGGGGATAAACCACATTCCACTAGGGCTACTTCCACCTCTACAGCATTCCTCAGGGGAGTCCCTACCAGAGACATTCTGGAAGCTGCAACCTGGAGTTCAGTACGCACCTTCACCAAGCATTATCATTGACCAATCTTTTCAAAATCCAGAGCTGGATTTGCTACAGCAGTCTTGCAATGCCTACTAGCCAGCTGTAACTCTTGACTGCCTCCACCCTTCCTCAGCTTTAGGAACCAACCCAAGTGTGATGTGACTGCAACAGTGAAACATGAAGAACATAGTATAGTTGTGTACACTTACCATAAATGTAGATGTTCGAGTGTATTCACTGTTGCAGTCCCGGTTTCCCTCCCTCCAGCCCCCTGGCTTTCTCTATCTTCTACCTCTCCTCTCTATGGCCATTCCTAATGGCATTGGCCTTTACTTTTTACTGGTGGAGTTCCCCACCATATACTAGCTTCCTATTTTGGGGGCTCCTGACATTTGGGGCAAGAAAAACTGATGTATTGGCATCGGCTGCCTGTTTTATACTCCTGATAACCTGACATCATGGAAGAAGCGACAGCATCTGACGTAGAAACCCTAAGACTCTGGTATTCGGGCCGACTGAGGGCTACCTGCAGGCAGATAACCCAAGTGTGATGACTGCAACAGTGAATACACTCAAACATCTACATTTATGGTAAGTGTACACAACTGTACTTTCTTCCATTCCTGGATTGGACACTGGAACAGCCAAAGAGGACATGGAAGACCACACCGGTTCATGGTGACCGAAAGGATTACACCATAGGAAGTCAGAGAAGCAAGTGAGTGGTCTGAGGAACGACAAATGGCTACTACAGATTCACCTGCCATGAGCTGAGCCATTGATTTACCCGCCATCAGCTGAGCCGTTGACTGAACTCACTACATTGCCAGCAAGGGCTGTTTGGCAAGTTTTTTCTTTCTAGGTACAGAGTAAGAAGAGCCAGCAGGACCGCATTAAGTATCTATGTGGTAACCAAGGAGAAGGTCTCAAAGCCACTAAGCATTACTGTAACAAGTCGGTCAGAAAGTAAGCTGTCTAAAAATGTTCACAAGCAGCATACTCGCACTTACACTTGCCTACACAGTCCTCTTACAAAGTAATGTGCAAGCAGCACAGTCAATCCTGTCAGAAAGACTTGAAGAATAAAATGATGCTGACAGAAAAAATGGCAGGGGCGTTGTCACAAACTGTACTCAAGCACTAACACATACAGTAATGACCCCTGCCCCGTTAAAACACTTCTTGACACTAAACTTTCTCCCCAAAAATAGTGAAGTTTACATATTAAGCAGTACCTTTATACACAAAAATATTCCCCCCATACTTAAATGAGTTTAGTACTCTTAATAGCTGTTCTTGACAGGACATTTCTGATATTTATAAAGAATACTGGGTTTCCTAAAATGGAAATATCACTTAGATTCCAAAGTACAAAAAATATATAATTTCTTGAGAGCAACAATAATTTTATATAGAAGGGTTCCCCACTCAGGACTTTTCTGCCACAAAGGAAGCTGTAAGCCAGTTGGTGCTCTTGTGAAGCCTCTGAGATGATGCTTCTTGAGGTGGTAAGAAAGTACTGAAGAAAATCTTTGCAATGGCTGCTGATTTCCCTCCACATGGCTTACCAGTCGGCAGTCAGAGTGAAGTTGTGGGAGGGAGACAGAGCTTTTTGAAGTCCTGGGCAAGACGCAACCAATATAACCCAAAGGCTACAACAGCAGTGAAAATGATGAACAACATTCCTGTCTAAATCTTTTTGTCAAGATTCTGGCATTCAGAATAATATCCCTTCAGTCCTGTCTTCCTCTGCCTTTATGATAAAGCTAGATTTAAAGGGCGATTACTATCACAGTCCCATTGGTCAGCAGTTCAGTTTTTTTTTTTTTTTTTTTTTAAGTTGTTGTGTCTGGTTTACTTGCATAATTTATCAATGCTCTGTCTTATCCTTCAGACTTTCCATAGCACAGTGTGTTATTGCAAAGCATCTTGCTCCATTCATTGCATACTGCAGGCCTTAAGGCATTCACATCTTTCCATATTTGGATGATTGCTTTGTCTTTGCAGACTCTCTTCTAGTTTTCAAGCATCTTCACAAACTGTCCACAACTTTCTACAACTTTCTACACAATGTGGGTTTTCAAATCAACCCTCAGAAGTCTTCTCTTGTTTCTTTCCATAGAATTGTATTCCTGAGATGTCCGTTAGATTCTGCTCTGGGAAGAGCCTTTCCTCTTCTAGACAAAGTGTAGATGTTTCATTAGATCTTCCTGAGTTTCTCCAATCAAAGCCAAGTGACTACCAGGGGAATTTTTCAGGATTTTGGGACACATGGCCAGACTTCACATGAGGATAATACAGTTAGTTGTACCTGAAATCAGTTTCTATTCAACATCTGGACCCTTTGTCCTTTCAGATCCCAGTTCTGGGATTTGTGAAAAGAGATTTTTTGGTGAATAGACCTGATCTTTTTCAGTCCATCTTTCACTCTGTCATCTGACCACTATACAGTCTGTAACTACAGATGCATCAGACTTGGCATGTGGGTGCGATTTCCATAGTGGTAAAGGTTCAAGGTTTATGGTATTCTTGAAACAGACAGAAGCACATGTATATCTGAGAGATGATGGCAGTGATCAGCATTCTGAAAGCATTTAAATCATCTCTGGACCCCATTACCTCTGCATGGGTATATAGCACCACAGTGATGTGGTACATAAATTAGGGGGTATTCGATCCTACCGTTTTTGACTACTGACAATGATAGTCTGAGAGATAGCAACTTGGCACAGTTTGAGTTTGCAGATTTCATACATCCTCTCAGTGCAAACATGATTGCAGGCAAGCTTAGCAGGACAAGAACAGGCCCCCACAAACAAAGTTCATCCTGGAGTCTAACCTCGGTTAGATTGATTTGCCTCCTTACAGAACAAACAGCTAAAGAAATTCTGCTGCAAAACTGCTTGAAACAAGCTTGGAAGTCTCATGCCTTCTTATTCCCATAGACAGGAATGTTCCTGTATGCTTGTTCACCCTTTTCCATTGATATTCAGGATTTTTCTGAAAATTCAGAAGGACTCTGTCTTTTTGCCTAGGCAACTGTGATCCTTCCTTCTTTTTAGTGTGGGCAAGGGCAATTACCACAGGCTTCCCCACAGACTGGATTCCCTCACACAGAAGAGGTTGTTTGATACACCCAAACTTGAAAAGTTTTCATTTAGCTGTCTGGATAATGTAATTTTTATACCTTTTAGGCTGTCCACTGGCCTTTCTTATTCCACTGTCAAGGTGCATTTTGTTATCCGTTTCTGCTAGTCTACCCTTTGATCAGCCCCCCCTTCTAACCATGATCAAGTTAGTCAGTTTTTGAAAGAGGTATTGCACATCTGTCCACCTAGGAAATAAGTGGCTCCTGCTTCTGATCTTAACCATGTACTTGAAAAGCTTACTCTGTCTACATTGGAACTAGTTCATCAAACTGAATTGAAGTTCTTAACATGGCAGACTGTTTTACTCTCTGCTGTGATCTGTGGTAGGGGGGTAACTGAGATGTTCATCATTTCAACTGCCTTAGTGGCATTTTGGGTTATCTGTCAAGGTAACATAGTACTGGCCTGCTTTTAAAAGCTCAGACACCCTTCCCTTTCTCTTACTGTGACAGCTGATTGGCTGAGCATATCCTGAGAGAGAAGCCGCAGCTGTGACGGGAAGTGTGTTTTCAGCCTTTTTCTGCCATCCAAAGAAGAAAGTCCCCTGACTCTTCACAGGATTCAACAGGGGCGGACTGGGATAAAAACTAGGCTCTGGCACCATCAGAACCAAAGGTCCATTTTCATTAACTAGTGTGGGATATTGAAATTCTTAAGAAAATCAGGGAAAATGGAGTAAAATAAAACAAACTGAGAAATGTTGGAACGTTCAATGAAATAAGTGTTTTCCCAATCCAGACTGTTCGCTGCTCCGAGTTCTGCATAGAATTGCATTTGACTTTACACACTAACTTGCGGTTCGAACTGTTACTGGTATGTAAAGTTTAATAATTAAACTTTTCTTTTTCGGAGAAAGTTGGGGGGCTGCAGCCCAGCAGTCCAATACCATGAGCTGCCCCGATATAGAGACTGAATAAATTTTGTGTAGAGTGAAATGGCTGGTTAGGTGAGAATAGGGAAAAAAAACCCCACAGAACCGCTTTGTCACCAGCTTCTTCCTTTGAAATATACTAATAAAAATAAACACATATGGCCATCTAAATACATAGCTGCATATATAGCCCCACCTCATGTGTCGGGCTTGACATCTATAACCATTTTACATTTGAATATAGCTAATAACACTGGATGCGTTTGGATCAGAACTGGATTAAGGTCATATGGGGCCCTAGGCAGAGTAATAGATCAGCTCCCCTATCAATAGCCCCCTCCCCAGTCATTCCAGTGTTACATAACTTTGCTATTTCTCCCCAGCTGCCATAAACCCTGTTCAAACCACTCGGTGTGCGTACTGCTTCTTTATTTACTTCTACAGTGATTACAGATATTGAAATAAAATAGCACAAACACTGATAGCCATTTGCTAAACAAATAGTACAATATTATAATGAAAATAGACATAGCATGAGCAGTAAACTTCTCTGCCCTTAAAACTCGCATTCATTGAAATGTTATTAAAACCCACATTCAAAGAGAATGCATCTGGCTAGTGGAGGATTAAGTTTACCTTTAGGCTGTTTTCAAAACCATAAGCTCCTTGCACACATTTTTAGGGCCATACCTGTATGCATTCTTTGATTCACCTTCATGATTGTATTAATTAATATTTCTTGTATAATACAGCACCACTTGTTAGAATATGTTTTAAATTTGTAGTTTTGAACATTCTTTTAGTAATCCATGAAGCAAAATGTTTGAACCAATAATGACAAAACTAAAAAGTTTCAACCATAAAAAAACACTCTGACATCTCTCATTACAATCCCCCAGTATCAGTCAATGTGCACAATCTCTGCAGAAGTAATAGTTATGTAATTCCACATTAAAGAGAACTGTAACTAATGAAGAGGTTGTAACTGGCAAACAACTTTACATTTCAGTCTTTCATCTACAAATTCAATCCCTGCTATCCTTGAAGAATTAAATTGCCTATGTTACATTAGAAAAAAATGGTAAACTGGAAATATTAAATAGGGAATGACTGACAAATCAACAAGTTCATAGTTACTAGGCATGTAATACAAAGGAGGGCAGACACAAGTGCAGAACCGCCCCTTAAAATGTACCAAATGTTCAGCAATTGAAAGGGCACTGCAATACCAGCACTCCACCTACATGGTGTGGGAGCAGAATCCATAGCCTTCTGTACCAAAGGAAGTTATACTACTAACACTGCTTTCAAATTCTACAGTGCAAGCAGTGAGCGCTATTTGCTAAACAAAACAGTTAGTTGTACCTTGAAGACAGACCTGGCATGAGCAACAGTAAACTTCTCTTTCCTTGAAACTCACAATTTCATGAAAATGCACTGAAACTCTTAATTCCCTGAAAATGTTCTGAAACTCAAGCTCACACTTCCGTCAGCAGTATGATAGTTTCTGTAGAGTATTCATGCTCTTGTCTCTACTGGAACTCTCAATTCCTTCAGCAGTGTGGCAGTTAGTGTAGAGGATTCAGGCTCTTGTCTCCTGTAACCGAGTTACAGGGTTAAGCTTGATCAAGTTAATTGACTAACCTGCTGCCCCCCCAAACTAGGGCATTACATGCCATTCCTCCATACCTCTCAACCTCTTAACACGAGAAATGTGGACAAAGCCTAAAACAATTGGGGGCAAAGGCCCAAAAATAGGGACAGCTTTTAAATATTGCTCTTATAGACATAGAAAGTTGCTGGAATAACAGGATTTCTGTTAGCATGCATCTTCTGAAGGTATGAAGTCTGAAACTCATATATATGTCATTGTTCAGTGACTTCATTCCTCTGAATTGCCAGAAAACCACAGATTCAGTGATAAACAGACCAAATCCATGAGGCTAAATCTGGACAGTTGAAAATCATTTTTAAAAAAAAGCAAGCCTATGTTCTCTCACACAGCAACACACACACACACACACACACACACACACACACTCATTAACAGAATGACTAGTTTAAATTACACACACACTTTCTCATATAGAAATGGAACAGATTAAATTACATACACATACATATGTACATACACAATTTCTCTATCATTCAGAAACGAATGGAACCACTAGTTTAAATTCTATATATACACACACACACACACACACACACACACACACACACACACACACACACACACACACACACACGTTCTCTCTTACCGGAACAGCTGTTTTTAAATTCCGCGCACAAGTGTGGAATGACTTTACATCTTCGTTGGCGTGCGTGCATACAAAGCATGCATTGTCCTGCTTAAAGGAGATGATGTTCGAAGAGCACTTGTTCATTTTGGCACCAGCTATTTTGGCATTTTCCAGAACTGCCAAATGCCCAGTCTGCCCCTGGGATCCAGTGTTTTTTTTTCTGGATTATTGCTCAGAGAAACCCCATTTTAGGACCCCATTCCTTTCATTTTGTTGTTGGATTTATTATTTTCCTTCTATTTTTTTGTTAATTTAAAAATGTAATATTTTTTTTTTTCTGTCAGTGTTTGCAGTAACTCCTGTGGGATTTTCTACTTGTAGCAGCTTTTGTTTGGTATTTCTATCAGACGTGCAGTATTTATGTGCTGTTAGACAGTTTACTCTGCTTTATTTTCAACTTTTGACAGGAAAATATTGCATTTGATTGATTTTATTGGTCATACATTGTTTACTGTATGCATGACTCTTCTGTGTGTGTGTTTTAATATCAGATTGGGATTTTACTGCAAATTAAGTTATTTTAATATACTAGGAAGATTTTACTCTCTGGCAAAAAAAATGTAGTTTAAAGTGCTGTTTAACCATGTTAAACTGACATAACATTTCAGTGTGTGGATCTAATTTTTTAACACTGGTTTGGCATAGTGGTTGCTTTGATGTTTGAACTTAGTATACTGGAAATTATTTTAACTTCTGTCAGTTGGAAAAGGTTTATGAATACATTTCAGTCTTTTTTGTGATAAACGCAGTTTTCCAGAGTTCAGTTGTGAGGGGACATATTTATCACTAGAAACACTCAACTACTTGTGATACCTTATCCAGTGCTGTCAGTTTGGTCTTCTGGCTGGTGTTCTCTCCAATGACTTGATGGATTCCAGCTCTGGTCCCCATCTCAGCCCAGTCAAGTCCGGCTGCACATAAAAAGAAAAAAAAATGGCTCTGCCTACATTTAGTGATTCTGTAAGGGCCACTGCTCAACCCACAGTCCACTTATGTTTTATCCTGTCTACCTCTCTGCTGCTTTGACAGGCACTATGGGATGGAGGTTAGACACATCCTCTGAGGGGTTGTTCAAGTAACTGGCTTGGGTATGAGTGAATCGAGCCCTTTAGATCCAGTAATATTCTGCAGTAAGAGACCCCTTGCCAGACGCAATACTCTGTCTCCATATATTTTATCTAGTAGTAAAGTTGACAAAAAAAAAAGAAACAGAAGCTTAATCATACAGCTGATAATCAGACAATAGCTGTTTATAAGGCTTATGTGATCTCCTTGGCAGAAATTGCTTTGCAGATGGCTAATTTTGGTGGTTGTGTTCCTGTACATGTCTCTAGTAGTAGTTTGGCTAGAGACCTTTCTCTTTCAAAGAATGAAGAATCTGATGAGGACAATGGTAAGATAGTAGCTGACACTGAGGTCAGTCACTCTGATTCTTCAGAAGGTAAACCTGAGCTTAAGTCCAAACAAGACTCCCAGACTCTGCCACAACTTGCTATTCTATTTTGTATATTATGATTCATTTTCTTTACACTGTATTTTACTTGTATTCTGCTTTTAATTGCATATTTAAACTAGGAAAGATACCACAGCTGCCTCTCTAGTGAATCGCACAGAAATTAGTTTTCCGCCAACCTCCCACACAGGTGCTGTTGTGTTGTTAAACTCAACATCACAGCAAAAGACAACACCACTATATACCCAACTGAACACACCAAATTGCTAGGAGTGGAAATAGACAATAAACTAAAATTTGACATTCACATATCCATGACCATAAAAAAAGTCCACAAAAAACTAGGAGCATTATACGGAAATAAGCATCTTCTCACCAAAGCAGCAAAGATTTCAATAGCAAATTCCCACCTTATCTCCACCCTACTTTATGCCTCTCCAATATATACCAACCTAAGGCAATGCAATCTAAACAAGCTAGAGACCTTGTACAACAAAATTGCCAAATTCGCCACAGGGGCATCCTACCGTAGTCACCACTGTCTCTCACTTGCTGAACTGAGCTGGCCTGAACTCCCTCACCTCCTTCGATTTATATCAACTCTCACTCGCCCACAAACTAGTAAACCATCCACTAAATGTCCCATCCCTCCAGAATCTACTCCAACCCTATCGCACCACCAGACCACTAAGATCCAGCAACAAAAATCACTTGCAGATCACTAAAGCCAATAACTCTGCTGGTGAAGCACTATTCTCTTGCACATAGCCAAATTATGGAGCTCCCTCCCACCCACAATTACCTCCGTACCATCATGCACCCACTTCAAAACTTTACTAAAAGCGCACTTAAAAACATGCTGGCTATGCCCTTGCAACTCCCACTCTGTCACCCACCCCATCCAACCACTACCTTTCTTTCCACTCCACTAACTACCTTGATTATAGCAAGCTCAGATGCTCATAAGCTTAGTACTTATACAGCAGGAATTTCTTATTTTAACATTTGTTAATGTCTGTTATGTACTTCACAGATAAAGATTCTAGTTGTCTACTGATGTACTATGTTCTTCATCTGTAAATGTGTTGTAAGTAATTGCTATGTAAATTGTTAATCGCTATGTAATCCAATGTAACTACTGTCTGTTTATTTTAACTGTAGAGCTTTTCTCCGGGCCTCCGCTGAAAATGGACCTACGTCCAGTTGGACACTCCTGGTCAACAAATATAAATAAAATAAATAAAATAAAATTGTCTTTCTAGTTGCCCTGCCCATTATGTTAATTTGGCCATGTATCTCCTTCCATCTCCTCTATCATTGGCTATTGTGAGTAAGTGCAAAATTATTATCTTGTGAAATCACTTCCCTTCAACTATTTACATTTTTTGGCCAAACTACTGTATTCCATAGAACCAGAATACAAATTACCCACTCCTTCCATTCTATGTTGCTCTTTTAAAATTACTGGCTTTCCACTTAGCTAAAATTTAAGTTACCCCCTCTTTCATATCTAACTGCTTAGTGTACAGTGCAGCTCTTAGGATATTAACCATTTTTTCCATCTTCCCTTTAAAGTCTGTAACACCTACTCCAAGACTACCAGTTTGCTGGAGAGCCCACATTATGCCTCTCAGTAGTCATTGTAGGATTAGTGCTTCTGATTTGCTCCTGGTGAGAGAAAGACCATATGAACATTATTTCATGGGGATTGCTGATCACACTGGAAAGCCTAATAACTGCTTCACTGGTGCCAATTTGAAATTTGTGCTTATATTTTGCTCCCAGTGAGGGGAGGAGCACAGTGCATAGTTTCCTGATTCTTTGTCATTGGGAAGTGAATGTCTGTGCTTGACCTTCCTGATTGATCTAGTTGTGGTTCATGGCATCTACCAGGAAAAGGCTACAAGACTACAGACCCTTTCATCATCTGGGGCAAGACTGTGGATCACCAAACAGGCTGTGGCCTGCTTCTCATCTTGATTGGTGCTACTATTTTGCCTGTGGTTAGAGAAGAAGCAAAGGAGTATTGTATCCCAGCTGAGTGAAGCTATGGTGAGACCAACACTAGTATTAGGCAGGCAGGGAGTAGCCATTTAGGTGATTCCTCCCCCCTCTTTTCATCATTCTTGACAAGCTAATTCTTTCTTTTCAGTAAGTACTGCTTGATTTGCTTCTAACATCGGAATATCTGCCGAAATACTTTATTCGTAAATCATCAGGCTCTACTTATTAGTTACCACTCGGGTGTTTGGCAGTGCCCTGTATAGCCACAGACACCATGAGTTGACATTTTTCCTGTAATAGCATCATTGAAATGTCACCAATACCTAGTTGCACATAGAACATCTAGTTTGCAGTGACACGCACTGCCCCCAGAGTTGCAAACTGGATACTCCTGATATTACTTTATATTCTCACTCCAGCTGTCTAATGAATAAAAAAGGGTCTGTTGCCATGGATATGAACTTTTCCACCATCTCCGCTACCAGCATGGTAGATATGAGCATCCTGAGGCAATTTACAAATTGCCTCATGTTTACTAACAACCAGTTAATCTCAAACTGAAATGGTATATGAGAGAGGTGTTTATACAATGTCACTGGAGGCAAAATTCTCATTTAAAAGCACTGCTAATGTCAGTAAAGTTGTCAGTAGTACACACGCTGCAGCCAGAACACACAATTCAGAGCAGCCATATAGACCCACATATACTGAGGCACTGAAATGTAACCCTTCTAAATCCAAAGACGACCTAGACAAAGTACACATAACAAACGCACTCAGCAACCCCGAATGTACTCTTTCAAAACAACACCCATATCAACACACACAGCCACATCTCATGGAGCCTCTACTTCTAATCCCATAAGGCAAGCCACCACACAATCCAACATTCTAGTCATTGAAGACTTCATTGTGAGACACACTGATGTACCTCTCGCCATGCTGATTAAGGAGAATGTGACAGTCAGTTGCTTATTAGGGGCCAGGATCTGCTGCATTTTGCACACACTCTTGTCATTGGACCACATGTACAAGTATGACTTAGGTTATTTACACCAACATGGACTGTGACTGAGACATATCTTCTTAGACTATATGAAGAGTGATATCATGGAGCTCTCAGAACATGTGTCCCAGACTGGTATAAGCCTAGCATTGAGCAACATTTTACCTTCTCCAAGGATGGTGCCACAATGTGTACAAAAACGACTGACTTTAATAACTGGCTTAGTTTCTGGTGCCTTTCTCTAAGGGGTGCAGTATTTGTCAACATGGAAGGAGATGGTCAACAGACCATGCTGCTTTGCCAGGGATGGTCTGCACCTCTCCCCTCTAGGCATAATGTTGCATTCAGATCCCTGTTTCTGGGTTGCTCTACATCTCAATGACACTTATAATCATATTCCTAATGCTGACTAAATAAAATAAAAACGCCATCAAAGCCCGTACAAAACTGGTAAACACTTAACAGACTTTATTGAACAACAAAACTAAGTGCTTTCACCCTGTGGTTCCCAGGGCTTCATTAGAGTAACAATTAAAATTCAAATACCAACTTAAATAACATTCTTAAATAAACCACGTGATCCAATTTAATAATGAATTAATTAAGCCCTGGGAGCCACAGGGTGAAAGTGCTTAGTTTTGTTGTTCAAAGAAGTCTGTTAAGTGTTTACCGGTTTTGTACGGGTTTTGGTGGCGTTTTTATTTTATTTAGTCAATTCTGTGTTTCCGCTCTTTTGGGCGGGCTTTTTGTGTTTTTATTAGTTATATTCCTAATGCTGTCAGTTTCAGGAAATTTTTGAGATTTGCTGAGTCTGGCTTAATTATCAGTTCATTGCATTACCCTTTGCGTTATCTACTGCGCCTCAAATGTTTGAAAAGTGCCTGGCCCTAGTGGTTGCATATTGCAGAACCCTAGGCATCCACATTTTTCCTTATTTAGTCAACTTGCTGATTTGTGCAGATTCTGTATCCAGGTGCTTAAAAAAATACACCAGAGTAAATAGGAGATGAAAAGAGATCCAGTCCATTGAGGGAAGCATAACTTGAAAACCAAGTTCACGTACCCCGTCTTTTAAGTTAGGGTCTAGAGAAGAAAAAGAAAATATCTGTATGACCTTGTTTGAAAAGGGTAAACTGGCTGATAGTGGAACTTGAAGGTAAGGTTGTTAGTTTAAAAATGTGAATGTCGAGGTGATTGCCAGTTGAGACAGATACCAGAACTTCTCCAGGTAATCTGGTTGTAGTTGGGAAAATGTCTGAAGGGACCATAAAGGGGTTCCAAGGAGGACTTTGGATTTGAAAAGTTCAGTCATCTATATATTATCAAGAGGAGATAGGAGGAAGCACAAAGAAGATCATAATATCACTTGTTCACAAGGGCATCCTTAGGTTTATCCCCTAGATAAGGGGAATTCTGAGAAAATGTTTGCACTTGACATTGGTCACATTCAGAAAGATTATGCTATGATTTATCCTACAGATAGAACAGCCTTTGTACAGCTAAGTCTGTCAGAGAGAAAGATGGACTCCTTTGGGATGTGGTTGGCTGAGAGGAAGCAGTGGGACTAAACACCTCATTGCCAGACTCTCATGGCCTCAGAGCATAATGGGAAAGAATATGTACCCCTTACTTGTGGATGTACAATACCACAGCCATGTTATCGTAATGTGATTGTTACCCCTGTGGAAAGGAATCTTGAAAAGTTGTGAGTGTAATCAGAGCAGCTCACATCCCAGAAATGTGGATGTGAAGGTACAACTACTAGGATGACCAGCTTATTGAAAGCTGTGTGCTTATTGTAGTAACACCACCCCCACTGTTGAGCAGATGCTTTAGTGATGACTGATGCTTGGGGAGTCTGCAGTTTCAAAGAATTTCCCATGCAGTTAAGTGTGCTGCGTTCAGCCACCACTAGAGATGAAGTTTGCACAAGTCAAGATTCTGATATTTTGTAAGAGGGGATGTTAGACTGTATGACCATTAAATTCAAATCATTCATTGAAGTACCCTGTTGTATAACTTGATGTGAAGCCTCACTACTGTTGTCATTAACTTAAGACCCAGGTGCTTGAGGCAAAATTCCATCAAAATCCTATGCAACAGTCTGAGATACTATGGACTGTAGTGCTGGTTAAACCTGTTCAAATGGAGTTGTGCCTGACTAATGGTATGCAAGGTGCATTCAGAAAATATTAAGGTCTGAGATACTTCCATTTGGGACTTCAAAAAATTCACAGTCTGAGTGTAAACTCCCTGTGACATCTAAGATGGAGCAGTAAGGAGCCAGCTGTCTAGGTAAGAGAATATATTGGTCTTAAGGATGGTGGTGATGCTGCTTGGCTGAATTTGGATTTGGTAATGAGTGGGCCCTATCCAGAACAGGAAGTACCTCATGAATTCTTTGATGATTTTTTATGAGGAGGTAGGCATTATGGAGGTCCAAAGCACATGTACAGGTTCCTTCAGATGAGCATACAAGGACAGAGACTGCACCATGACACTTGAGAAATTTTGTTTGGAATGAATAAGGTTAGGCTACTGAGATCCACAATTAACCTGTGCTCCTTTGTTTTCTTTAGCACATAATAAACAAGTAAACAACCTTGAGTAATGTCCTAACCCTTTCTAGTCAGGTTAGACCTCTTGGATGGCTATCTTAAGTGTCAGGCTTATGACCACCTTCCTTGCGGCATGCTTTCAATGTGGTGTGACATCTGTCATGGCTAAGACAAGGAGGTAGGTACAACTCAAAAGTAGATTGTGTACCTTAGAATATTGTTGTCTTCACCCTCTTATCGTTGTTCATAAGCTTTTGAGTGGAAAGGTGGAATGACACTCGCACCCCAACCATCTTCAAAGTTCGATGGTTGGACATGGCTGTAAGACTGTTTCTGACCGCCCTTGCATAGATTGGGGCCTTCTAGCAAGTGCTGGGGACCTTTGCCTGTGGAACCCTAATCCTGATAAAAACTGGCTTATTTGGCTTTCTTCCAGTGACTCTGCCCCCCCCCCCCCGAGTCTTTTTCTGTTCATGATGTTGAAACCATGCTTGACACTGGTTCCTCTGTGTTCTGGGGGGGGGGGGGTTAGATGGTGGACCTTGACACCTTCTACAGGTAAGATTTTTCACCATTTTCACAAAGTGGTTATGGACCTCTTACCTGAGTAACTGCAGAGTCCAGAAAGTTTACTAGTGTTCTTGATTAAATTGATATACCTATATCAGGAGAGCCTCCTATGGCGCTGCCAGAGCTTGCAACTCTGCCAGCTTCCATGTTTTGCTGTATGTAATGTGGATTAGTAGGTTGCTAAAGGTTGAGGAAGTTGAAGCCTGAGTTAGCAGTTCCTATCTGGCAACCTGCCCAGCTGCTGGTGCTGTTCTTAATCCAAGCTTTGTTCAAAGTATACCATGTATGTAGCATAATGGAGTAAAATGGTGAATACATAGATACACTTCCCAGGCATGTAAGTGGCTCTTGACTGTCTGTCTGCTGATCACATTGGTCAGTCTTCTTTGGCACAGGAACCACTGTATCTGAGTTATCACTCATAATCTTGGTGGCTTTTTTTCCTTAGGACATCTGCTGGAGGTGAGTGCTACCTAGGTAGACTGCTGGGAGGATCTGTAGGTCTTCTGAAGTCTATTTTGTGGGCAGGAGATGGAATCAACTTTCAAGACTCCATGCTGATAGATCAGTTGCAAGTATTCTCCAAATGTGGGGTTATTGGAGGGCAGGGAGTTTTGCACACCTCTGTTCATCTAGGTCCTGAACCGGGGAATGCACTGGACAGTCAATTGACTTGCGTATATATATTTTTTTGGGGGGGGCGGTGATTCAGAGGACGATACGGATTTGGGGACTAGAGTTAAGAAAGCCTAGGACCCTCTGTTCTGCTGTCCAAAAGGTCTGATAGGTCTAAAAGCATTATAATCAGGAGCATACTGTTCTAATAAGGATCATGTCACTGGTATAGTTGACACTGCTGTAGCATGTGTCAGCAGAACTGGTTACTAAAGAAAGTGGTGTTCGATTCTGTCACTGACGCAAGGGTGCTAAAAACATTAGAACTTAAGGTAGGAATCTGAGTAGCGACATTGATGCTGAGAATATCGATACAGCAAGTGTCAGCATTAGAAAACTTGACATTGAAAGTACTGGAACCTACAGCATCACAAGAATAGGCAGCATAAATGCTGGAAACTTGACATCGTAGTGGACACTGTCTTCAGGCCTGGTGCCGGTGACGACAGTGTCTGCCTGAAAACTTTCAATGACCTTGCAAAACTGTAGCACCATGGCTATCACTGTGATTGGCAATGTCATTTGAGGAGAAAATTATAGGCCAAAGGACTCTTCGCACCCTAGAACAGAGAGCTGGAGAGGATGGCACCAGATTGTCTGCCCTTTGCATTTAGAAAATTCTTTGCTAACTTGTTTTAGTCTGTGACAGGTAAGGCAGGTGATGGGACAGACCTTTGTGTATATGGTGTGGCAGGCATGAAAGGCATGTGAGCCACAGTAGATACAACACCTAACTGTGATAGGATTTTTCTGCTTAGGTTTAGGAAGGGAAAAGATTAAAGCTTTTTGTACTGACATAACGTGCTACTAGTTAGACTTTGGGAAGAATACACAGAGGAAGCAAAAAACCTTGCTAGGATTACAACATACAAGTAGACCGGGACTATTCAGTAAATAGATAATACAGCAACTTCTCATAGCCTGGTTAAAGTTCCTACACAAAGAATATCCGTAAGAATTATGTGATTTGCCTTCACCGTGCAAACACTGCTTATACTTCTCAGTAAGCAGAATTTCTCTACCACAGGCACACGTATGAAAAGATTGTTGACTTTACAAAGCTGAATGCATGGCCAAGGCTGAAAATCTCCACAAAAATAGAAATAGCAGACAGAAAAATAATTAAATTAGGGGGTTCCTTTGCTATGAAAGGCTAGTTGAGAAGATGAAAGAAGGTGGAAGGAAAAAAAGATTTCCTTGTAGTATTTCACACTGTAGCAAAGATCATCCTTGAAGGCAAGCATCCGTGATGCAAGATAAGAAGGTGCTGGGTTCCAGTGAGCCTGTCGGACTTCTGTCTGTTGGATGGTCCTGTTGCATGCAGCATCAATCCTTGTAGTAATAAGAGATGAAGCTGTTCTTGTCAGATATGAGAGATATAGAAATGCAGTAATGAAAGACTTAGAAAAAGGTGTCTGTAACTCTTTTAAAGACCGATATGTAGATGGGAAGTGGGAAGTAGTACAACCATGAAAGTGCATTATGGGGAGAATCAGACCGTTCTTTAGTAGTCATCTGAGCAAATTAACATTAACCGCATTTTTTGACCAGATTACAGAGTATGACAATTCCTTTGAGTGGGTGCTGCAGTGGATGTTTCCTTGCCTCATGTTGCAGAGGCACTACAGTGCCCTTCCCTTCCAAAGAATGGATTTGCTGTCCGTGCAGTTTTGATGACTTTATTCAAAGAAAATAATTTTATCAAAGTCTGCATGTATGGTAGGTGGTAAGGTATTCCATGGGTTGTTCAGGCTATCATTTTAATACCTTCTTTACAGAGTATGGATTATGACTTATAGAAGACGGGTAAACGCTTCAAGAACCATGAACATAGTTCTGTTCTTGTAAGTACATCATTTTGTTAGGGGGTTATGTTTAGCCAGGAGTGTTATGGATATTAGAAAGGTAGCACTTATGCAGCTGTACTTGTAGGTGCATTTTCATTTGTCTTGTAGATTGAAATTAAATGAACACCTCGTTCCATCCAGGGAGCTTTGTGATTTGCACAACACTGAGTTAAGCAACAGTTCTGAAGCTAGCAAGCTTTCCTTTCTGTCTTGCCTTTGGTTGACAGAGGTAGTGTAAGGGTATTGTAAAGTGTTTCATTTTGTTATACACCTACACATTTCAGTTTACTTCATGAGTACGTTTTGGATCAAATGTAATAGAATATTGTTTCATGTTCTTCCATTAGTAAGTTACATTTTTGTGAAGTCTAAAGAAGTAGATGGCAATAGTCTAATAAGACATTCTTTGTGGTCTTCTTCCCAGAGGTTTGGGTGAACACACACTGGTTGGCTGCATGTGCTGTATAACACATTGGAAGAATGACAGACGACAAAGATGTGCTACGAGATGTGTGGTATGGACGGATACCCACTTGTTTTACATTGTATCAAGATGAAGTCACTGAAAGGGAAGCAGAACCTTATTATGTAAGTAGAACAATTGTATGACTACTTTAGCACTGTATGTTTATATCTGTGATGTCTTTATTAGCACTGTTAGCTACATTGTTGTTTTTTTATGTTCTGCTTGCCAGAATATTCTCTTCAGTTGCCATGACAGATGGCAGTCCAATAATTCACTTCAATAGACTACAACAGTTTGATTTCAAATTATTGGCCTTGTGTTGTGATTCTTTTTTCTTTGTGGTTTTTGCCTCCATGCTTGACCATCACCCCGACTGTCCTATTGGTCTTGAGCCCATTTTATTTCTTCATGCCACTCAAGGAGTCTCCAGCAGTGAGGCAAGAGCTGTCTTAAGGAGGTTGTCCTGGTGGCCACAGATGTTACTTGTGTTCTTGCTTATATTACATGAGTTGAGCAATGAGGGCATTTCTATTTTTAGGCCTTTTAGGCCTTATCATCCCCCTGTGGTGGCTGATATGAGCACCCTCGTCATGGTAAGGCCTAGGCTTACTATACCCTTAATTTGTGCGAGTGCTCCCACCACATGCTAATGAGGTTTTGCCACCACTGGAGTGGTAAACTAAACCAGTCTCCCCTGGTTATGTTGAAGTCCAGGTGGACCACATTTACCAGTACTCCCCTATTAAGGCCATGTGCAACACAATTGTAAAACTGGATCACATGTGAGTGTCAATGTCTTGCAAGTATAGAAACTGTAGAGCTTACTTTACAGTGTTTATTGCAGCAGATCTTAAGTTATAATTATACAATCAGATCTTAAGAAGCCCTCTGGTGTCATCTGCTGAATGTCAGCACCACTGCTATAGGGATTGAGTTTTGTATTCTTCCAATATTCTTCATATTGATCATTGTTGCAGTAACCTTAGCTATGTGGGTTATATCCTGCAAAGGGTATAACAGCCGGCCAGCTCCCAAAGGTTCAGAGCATCTTCCATGAGTTCAAACTGTCAAGCAGCTTAAAATACAAATTTGGGCGCAAAGCCCTTCAGAGCTTTCTTGTCAGCAGACAGGGAGGCTGAGCCTTGAAAGGACAATTCTAGGAACAACAAAAAATAAATGTCCACACTCTGGCCTAAAAACACTCACTAAAAACAAAGGGGGATGGAGGGAAGGAGCAACTTCTGCAGCTGTGATGATTCAAACATCTACTATTATGGTAAGTTCATCTTACACAGCTGTACTATATTCTTGATATTGGTCACTGCTGTGGTAGCTTTAAGTTATAAGGGTAGATTACAATAACTAACTACATTGGAAGGAGAATGAGAAGGGTCCAGGATCCCCTGAAGAATGGTCCTAGCAAAGCTTGATCTAGACCTAGAGAAGGAATAAAGCTTATATTGCTTGATAAACGTATGTACAGAGGCCCAAGTAGTAGCTTCTAGAATCTAACCCTTTTCAAAAGGCCATTGATGAAGACAAAGCCCCGGTAGAGTGGGCATTGGCTCAGCCTGGAATAGATTTGATCCGATGATGTTGTACTTTTCATTCTTCCTCAACTTATGGGTTCTAATCCAATCTTTGGCTCTGACTTGGGCGCATACTACAGACACTGTATACACCTCTTGAGCTCCTCCCTCTACCCATAATGCCCTAGTCCATCTCCATTACCTCAGATCTTGTTTGCCGCCATCATGCCCAGATGCAGATTCCTCCCTTGTGCAAAATCTAGTAGTTAATTGTGAGTTAATTTTTTTCTTCTCGTTCTCTAAAAAGTTTGTTTCTAATTATTCATCCTCCCTCTTAGTTTTTTGGTAGGGTATTCACTTTAAATTACCACTGTTTGTAATTGCTCCTTTTTCCTTCAAAAAAAAAATTCTTGGTGTATTTTTTTTTTCTGTACCGTTTTACTGTACCGCTTTACTGTACAGTTTAGAGGTTGTACTGTCTGTTACTAACTGCCATGTAGGGTAATATGACAGATTTCAATAAATGCAGTTCTTGTGGGCATAAAATGTTGAATTTGGGTGCCCACAAGGGGTGTGTTTGCCTCAGAGCCTTTAACCCAAGGGCTCTGGCTGACTGACACAACAAGTGATACTAAAAGGATTTCTACATGCTACTTCAGTTCGATCTTCTGGGGCTCAAACCCTGCTAAAGTTAGTAAGTCTACTCTGTCTGAGCACAGAAAATGCTCCCTGACAAAAGTCCCCTAGGACTTCACTGGAGCCACTTATCAAAAGTTGAAAAATCTCGGATTCATTGGATACAGAGACTTGATTTTTGGTTCCAAAATCTTTGGATCCAAATTATTTGGATTCAATAATCCTATTGGCCAGTCCTGCAGCACCTTCTTCAGATTCCAGATCCTTGGATCTGAAGCCTGGCATCTTTCAAAGAAGTCACATGCCAAGAGTGTGTAATTAAATCCATTTCTCCTACTCTGCACTCTTCATTCTTACAAACCCCTAAAAACACTCCAAGGCCACAATCCACTACATCCTCCAGAAGTTTATCAAACGGATGTGGATAGGATGTTGAGAAGATTTCTCAGAGCTCAGATTTCAGATGGGGGGGGCATACTGGTTTTGTCCACTATTGGATCCGTGAGCCTTGCTACGACATGCCAAACTGTTCTCTCTCCTTCTCTGATCCATCAAACTGTTTAGGAGTCCCAGGATCCAAAATCCAAGAGGTCTGGAGTCCTGTCTGAAGAAGATCTCTTCTTCAACTCTGACGGTATCCCTGACTAGTTCTGCTGTGAATACCCCTGATCGGAATCGGTCCTGGATCCAAAGTGTCTGATCCATGGAGCCTGGATCCACTCCATTATAGTCTGATCAGTCCCTGCCCCTTTGACCCTCGGCCCTGGACATTTTGGGTCTGGTTCCATCCTCAAGGCACAGATCTGAGAGTGGTCATGATCTGCCTGTGCTGGGAGCTTTGGCTCTGATTTACAGTGTTGCAGCTTCTCTCTGGATCTGTCAGCCTTTGAGATCATGGAAAGGGCCTTTTCACTCTAGAGAACTGCCTTCTCATTCTTTGCACCCAGCCCACATTCCCTTGTCTGCTCTAATCTCTGAGTCGATCAGTCCTACTCCACAGAGATGGCCAGTTCCAGCAAGTTTCCAAACAGTTTCTGTAGAGGAACTCCCCCCTCTTCTAATACCTCCCTGGACATCTCACTGAGCAGATACATTGAAAGAGAACATCCAAGAGGAGGCACATAGACTCCCACTGGAGTCTGTCACTGAGAATACTGATTTTGATAAAGGAAAAAGGTCCCCCAGATCACCACTTGATGATATCTCCTTTGGAGACGTAGTAGAGATTCTCGGACAAAAAGGTGGTTGGCCTTCCAAAAACCCTTTTCCAGAAGCATCTGTATTTTGGAAGCTGTTGGTTCTGGCCAGTCTACATCTTGAGTTACCGCCCCAGCAGATGAACTTGTTGATTTGATTTCCTGCTGGCCTTGGATGGAGCCAGATAGTGTCAAACTTATCCCATAGAGACTTGATAAAATTTTTATCCCCTCTCAAAGACAGACCACACTGGAGCAAAGGAGTCTTTGTAGAGGCTATGTTGGTGGGGGCAGCCACTAAGAAAGCGTTAGCAGAACAGAGCTCTTCTGGCCATCTGCCAAACAGAGTCTAGGGTGCTGGACAGATTTCAGAAAGCAAGTCTTTGCCTCGGCAACCTTTGCCCCGAGGTCTGTTAATTACCTGGCACACTTCATGAGGTTTCAGAGAGATTTGACCAAGGAACTTTTCAAATACTCTCTTGGAGTCCATGTCTGCAGGGGATTTCAAAAGAATGTCCTCTCAACTGCCACTTTTTTTTTTCTATTTTGAACTTTCAACTGAGGTTAATCTTTCACACAGCTGACGGCACCTCATGAGCGGCTGTTTCAGGCATTGTACTAAGGAGACATATCTGGATGCGGCTGTGTATCTTTGCAGAGCCCTTTAAGATATCCTTCATCAGTGCCTCCTTGGCACATCTTTATTTGGGCCATCAGTAAAATAAATGCTTACCTGCTGCAAACAAGAAGGAAAGACGGTCTGCCATGGGAATTAAGTTTTCTACCTCTCAACATACCTCTTCCAGGAATCGGAGAGGTGGTAAGAAAATATGGTTCTGAAAATCTTGGGGACTTTTCCAAGATCCACTTGGGGGAGAACTCCTGCAGAGGCAAAGGAGGAAGCTCCAATGGGAGATGTTGCCCTAGAGGCAGAGGGGACCCACAGAACCAGGGATGTTCTTCGTGTTTCACTGGTGCAGTCATCACATTTGGGTTATCTGCTTGCAGTAGCCCTCAGTCGGCCTGATTAACAAAGTCTTGGGTCCTGTATCAGTTGCTGTCCCTTCTGTGATGTTGTGTCATTAGGGGTATAAAACATGCAACCGACGCCATTACATCAGTCTTTCTTGCCATGCGGTGCCCGAAGCAGAAGCAGTTTGCAAGTGCCGGTGGGCTGACTCCTGAAATTTTCGTTTTTGAGTTTCAGAACCGAAGTCTTCAACTAAAAGCTAAGTACCCCATTGGGGAAACTTTTTCTTGCTATAAACAGATGTCAGTAAAAATAAATAATTGCATTACTTGTGGAAAGCAAATACCTCATAAAGATTTTAATTTGTACTGTATTCCTTGCCTGGGCCCTGACCACGACGTACCTCGCTGTCGGTTTTATGCCTTATTTAAACCACGAACTATCCGTCGTCTGCATATTTTCGCTGCTAAATATTTTGGTGCTCGGTTCAATTATCCTGATATGTCTTTGGTAAGCCATCCGACTACGGACATTCCGAAAATATGCAAAGATAAAGATAAAGACAGAGACAGGCTGCCTAGGTCCAAAGCTGCCGACGACACTTCTCCTAAGTCGGTCACCAGTTCGTTGGTACTCAGTGAGGTGCTTTTGTAGCCCCTGATACCCGCTCCGCTACTTCAGATTCACAGGCCTCTACTGAGACCCAGTTGGAGTCCGGTATGCCGCGAGATGCTTCAACTGTGGAACCTGCGGATGTCTCTACCTTGGATGGGTCTGGAGCTGCTGTGCTGGCACCAGCTTCTGAGGGTGTATTCAGGTCTACTGACTTGTGTATTAAACCGACTCCATCTTCTTCAAGGCCTAAAACTCGAACCATGCCTAGAAAACGTTGCCCAGACCGCATGGTCAGGCCTCTATGCCTAAAAATCAAATGATAAGAATGGCTGAAGACCTCATTACTTTAATCAGGGGAAGCCAGCCTTCCCCCCTCTAAGAGACCTAGGACTGAGTTTGCTTATACTTCTGACCAGGATTCTGAATTTTCTGTTTCCTCTGATGACTAGGATTTACCCTTATCTACTTAGGAGGATTCTGATGCTGAGGACGCTTTTCCCTCTGCCCCCCCCCCCAGAGGATTTCTCTTTTGGTGAAACCTTGCATACTCTCAGGGAGCTTTTTCGTTGGGAAAGTCAGGATTTCTCTGATTCTAAAATGAGGCTTAGGGATTTCTTACTCCTGCCCCGGCACAGGCCTTTAGCCATATCTCCTGTAGTAGACATTGTTGATGATGCCTTTTCGGAATCTAGCTTGGCCCCTGACTCTTTACCTCCTGCTCCCAGAAAACCTGATCGATATTGGGTCCCTGACTCTCACAAGTTCCTTTTTAAAAATCCTACTGCGGATCCTGAAACCATTTCACAGGGACCCAAGGGCATTAAAGCTACTACTGCCAAAAATCCTACCCCTTCTGATAGAGACTCCAGGGCGCTGGATAGATGGGGGTAAGAATGTGTACACTTCTGCTGCTTTGGCCATTAGGGCCTTAAACTGCCAGTTTCATATGTTAAAGTATCAGCAGCATGTTATTGGATTGCTTAAACAGAAACTGATGTTGATTCCTGAATGTGCTGAAAATAAAGATTTACAGGATTTACTGCATTCAGCTGAACAAGTTGGAAAACATACTTTGCAATGTGATTTTGATTCACTAGAGGCATCTTGCAGGGCTGCTGTAACTGTCTGTACTTAGAAGGCATGCTTTGCTTAAGGAGCAATCCTTGCCAGATCATGTTAAAGCAAAATTACTGGATGCTCCCTTAAATCAGGACCGCCTGTTTGGCAACAAGGCAGAAGTTGTTCTTAAAAAGATGGAAGAAAAAGTTAAATCCATGCATACTGTTAAAGATTTTTTACAAGTACAACCTCCAAGGTTTAGTTGGCATTGGCCTTCCAAAAATTGGTCCTTTCCTGCCTCTTCCAGACCTTCAGTCCATACCCAGATCCAGCAAAGCTCACAGGCTTCAGTCCCAGGGTGTGCACAGGTCTAAGCAGTGGGGGGGCCTCCACTTCCAAATCTGGGAGTAATAAAACTCCCCATATGGTAAACTGTCTCAATGACTTATTTTTAAACCTTCCAAGCACTTCTCAATTGACTGCCCCTTTGGGGGGAAAGATTGCTCTTCATGCAAAGAACTGGGAACTCATTACCCAGGACAAATGGGTTCTAAATATAGTGTCCCAGGGATACAGATTTCACTTCCGCATGTTACCAACACAAAGCGGGTGGCCAGATCTACCCCAAATCAGTGGGCAGAGGCCCAAAAGCAAGTACTTTCTCTCTTAAGCATGGGGGCTATTCAGTTGGTACCAGAAGAGGAAAAGGGACAAGGTTTCTACTCAAGACTTTTCCTGGTACCCAGAAAAGACCATTCATGGCGTCCTATCCTGGACCTGTCTACTCTAAACACCTTTTTGGTGATTCCAAAATTCATGATGCTGACTCTTCAACAGTTACTCCCTATGCTAGGCAAAGACGCCTGGTTGGCAACACTAGATTTAAAGGAAGCAAACCTGCACATCCCAATCGGGGATTCCTGCAGAAGATACCTGCACTTCAAAGCAGGCTACACGTACTATCAGTTCTCTGCACTACCCTTTGGCTTATTTACTGCGCCCAGGGTATTCACAAAGTGCCTAGCTCCAGTCATTGCATTTTGCAGGTAAAGAAATATTGAATTATACCCATACCTGGACGATTGTCTAATTCAGGCAGAAAGCCAGGACATACTTTTAAATCATCTGGCCTGTACAAAGGGTCCTTGCCTGTCTGGGGTACACCATAAATGAAATGAAATCACACCTGGTACCCTGTCAACAAATTATATTCCTGGGAGCAAGTTTGAATACAACTTCCCAGATGGCTTTCCTCACGCCAGAGAAACAAATTAATTTGACAAACGTCTTCAAACTAGTGGCCACAAAAACCCTGCTATCTGCAAGACAAATACTACAAGCCTTGGGGTTCATGGCCTCCTGCATTCTTCTAATTCCATATGCAAGACGCATATGAGGAAACTGCAATGGTATCTAAAAAGCCTATGGTGTCAACATTCTCAGGATCTAGAAGCAATGATTCCTATCATACCTTGCCTACACCTAGAGTTCCTTTGGTGGGCAGAGGCCTGCCACCAAAACAAGAGACTACCATTCACACTAGCCCCTGCAGCCCAAACCCTAACAGACGCATCAGACTATGCATGGGGGGGCTCACCTGGCAGGGAAGTGCATTCCGGGTAAATGGAGCCCAAGTCAAATGCACCTGCATATCAATCAAAAAGAAATGTTAGCTGTACAGAATGCTCTGACAGGCTTCAAGGACCACATTCTTCCAGGACAATTAATGGTAAAGACGGATAACACCACTGTTATGTGGTACATAAACAAGCAGGGGGGGTACACATTCTTACCCCCTCTGCAGACTAGCCATGGCATTGTGGAACACAGCCCTGAGCTACCAAGTGCATCTACAAGTTCAATTCCTGCCAGGAAAACTAAATACACTGGCAGACGAACTAAGCAGAAACCTCATGGACCCACACGAGTGGAAACTGGAACCAAAGATTTTCAACATGTTGACAAGCAAATAGAGTGCCCAGATATAGACCTGTTTGCCTCCCCCAGAACTATCAATTGGACAAATTTTGCACAAGAGCTCCCCACAAACAAGCTTGGAAAGTGGATGCTCTGTCCTTCAGCTGGAAAAACCTATCAGCTTATGCCTTTCCTCCTCTGCTCTCCAAAGTACTACTAAAGATTAAACAAGACAAGCCAAGGATGATTTTGATTGCAACAGACTGGCCAAGCCAACACTGGTAGCCCCTCTTGCACAGTGTGTCACTGCTGGCCCCATGGCACCTGCCTCAGACTCCTACCCTATTGTCTCAGCAGGATAACCAGATTCTGCACCCTCAGCTTCAATCACTGAACCTAGCAGCCTGGCTAATTACCTAATCTCTCCTTTACCATCCCTCAGTAAACCAGTGATGGATATCATTTTAGAGGGAAGGAGGCCTAGTACTAGAAAATCTTATGCTGAAAAATGGAAATAATTCTGTGCCTGGAACCAGTCTCAAGGGATGAGCACAGCAGTGCCCAATTTACCTCGGATTTTACAATACTTAACTGAGATGCTTCACAAGGGCCTGTCTTTCTCCTCCATCAAAATTCATGCCTCAGCCATTTCAGCTCATTATAACACAGAACCTCCCCTCTTCTCTCATCCACTGCTCAAGCAGTTCCTCAGAGGGGCCAAAAATTTATGACCACCCAGGAGAGCTCCAACTCCAGCCTGGGACCTTAACTTTGTATTGGAGAAACTCACTCTTCCTCCTTTCAAGCCAGCTGCTACTGCAGACTTAAAATTCCTTTCTTGGAAAACAGCTTTTCTTTTAGCAATCACTTCAGCAAGAAGGGTATCTGAATTACAGGCCCTTATGGCAGTGGAGCCTTTCATCATCTTTCATGCAGACAGTGTGTCCCTCAGGACCAATCCCTCCTTCATACCCAAGGTGGTATCCAGTGTGGCCCTTAATCAGTCCATTCGTTTGCCAACCTTTTTTCCTAATCCACAGAACAAAGGGGAACAGATACTGCACTCCTTAGATGTGCACAGACAACTTAGATTCTACTTGGACAGGACTAAACCTCAAAGGAAATCTGAACAACTGCTGGTGGCATTTGCTGCAGGGGCAGAGGGGAAGGCTATTTCAAAGCAAACCATTTCCAAATGAATAGGCCATTGTTTTCACTTCTGTTGCAAGTACCATGGAAAACCTATCCCTCAGGAGATCAGACCACACTCAACCAGGGCTACATCTACCTCTACAGCCTTTCTCAGAGGCGTCCCTACCAGGGACATCCTAGAAGCTGCTACCTGGAGTTCTGTACATACTTTCACCAAGCATTACCATCTGCCAATTTTTTTCTAAATCCAGAGCTGGATTTGCCACTGCAGTCTTGCAGGGCCTTTTAGCCAGTATTAATGCTATCTGAATTCCTCCTACCATCCTTAGCTTTGGGAATCTACCCAAATGTGATGACTGCAACAGTGAAACATGAAGGACATAGTACAGTTGTGTACACTTACCATAAATGTAGATGTTCGAGTATATTCACTGTTGCAGTCCTGGTTACCCTCCCTCCAGCCCCCTTACTTCTTTTGGCTATACCTCTACTCTCCTTTTCTATGCTCAAAAGCTTTTTAGTGTATTTGCTTTTTTGTTGGAGGTATAATCATGTATATTTATAGATTTAATTGCTTCCCATTAGGGGGGGGCACCTGACATCTGGGGCAAGAAAAACTGATGTAATGGTGTCAGCTGCATGTTTTATACCCCTGATGACCTGACGTCACAGAAGAAGGGACAGCAACCGATGCAGGACCCAAGACTTTGTTAATCAGGCCGACTGAGGGCTACTGCAAGCAGATAACCTAAATGTGAGGACTGCAACAGTGAATGCACTCGAACATCTACATTTATGGTAAGTGTACACAACTGTACTTTTCTGGGATTTGTTTTTCCAGACAGACCCTGCCAGTGCTCCTGAAGTGCTGCCCAACTCTGGAGGCAGTCAGGAGGCGATTATCCCTGCACCTAGACACTTGGGGAAATAAACAATGTGTGCTAAAAATCATATCCTGTGGTTATTGTATTCCATTTTTCTATACTTCCTTTTCACAAAAGGAGGAACCTTCCCAATGTTTCACTCAGAGGAAAGGGGCAGCACAAGAAATTCAAAAGCTGCTAGACAAAAGTCATCCAAGAGATCCCACCAGGCCAAATAGGGTTCGGAACTTACTCGCACTTCTTTTTAGTACCCTAAAAGACTGGGGACCTCAGACCAGTTTTGGATCTCAGCATCTTAAACCAGTATGTAAAGAAGATGAAGTTACAAATGGTCATGGTTCAGTCCATTCTGACATTTCTTCTCAAGGACAATTGGATGTGCTCTGTAGATCTTGAGAATGCGTACTATCACATGAAAGTGGTCAGCCAGTCAAGAAGACATTTGCGCTTTTGGTCAGGCGGTCTAGAAGACATTTATGCTTTTGGCTGGGAGCTAGTCATTACCAATTCAGAGCCCTGCTCTTTCGACCCACGATGGCTCCCAAGGTGTTTACCAAATGCATGGCAGTGGTGGATGCTCATCCGAGACTCAAAGGATTCAGAGTGCTTCCATATGTGGATGACTGGCTCCTTACTGCCCCCTCCAAGCATCTTCTCCAGAAGTCCAGGCACTTTTTTGCTCCAGATTTGCCAGGTACTGGGGATAGCACTAATTTATGCCAAGTCAAACTTGAAGCCAGTCCAGAGCCTGGAGTTCATTGGTACACATCTGAATACAACAACGCAGATAACATCATTAACACTTCATTGTATATCCACCGTCAAGAATCAGGCCCATATGCTTATCTCCCCCAGCTGGATCAGTTTTTCTTGCACTAGGATCCATGGCAGCAGCTATTGTGTTACTTCCTTTAGCACAGTTCTTTATACTGGTTCTTCAGTGGACTCTAGTTGTTCAATGGTCCTTTCTTTGACAGCCCCTATTCTTTCCAGTTAAACTTATTCCAGTTTGCAAATGACACATCCAGTGGTGATCCAGTTGGATGAGATCCACCTAGGCCGACCTTTTGTTTCATCGCCCCCCCCCCCAGTGGCCACAGTGACTATGGACGCCTCCCAACTGGGGTGGGGGTTGGACATTTCCTGGGAAGGATGGTTTAAGGCATGTAGTCCCCACAAGAGGACTGATCTACACATCAATGTACTACAGATGAGAGCAGTTCTACTAGCATTGCAGGCCTTTCAAGATGCTCTTCCTCTAGGGACTATTGCGATTCAGAACAACATGTCTGTGGTCTAATACATCAACAAAGGAGGAGGAATTTGATCTCATTCTCTCTGAAGAGAGGCCATGAGAGTGTGGGAATAGGTGATTTCCTCAGACCACTTTCTAGTTGCAGTGCACATACAGGGGAAAACCAGTGTGTTAACGGACAAATTAAGCCTATCCATTATGATGCCCCACAAGTGGTCTCTCAATCAGTCTGTGGTGGAAAGGATTTTCTGTCCTCGGGGCCAACCTTGCTGTGACCTCTCTGCCCCCCCCCCCACAACAAGTGCAGCAGGTACTTTGATATTTTTCCCCCTCAGGGGAGTCACCGAGAGATGCTATAGTCCACCTTTGGCCCTCTGGTGGTCTTTATGCTTGTCCCACTCTTCTTTGATCCCGAAATTTCTGCAGAAAGCAAACTGGCTGAAGAGCTCAGTCATCCTCATTTCCCTCTTCTAGCCACGACAGGTGTGGTTCCCCTTTCTGTGGTCTCATCTTCGTTATCCTCCATGGATACTGGAGCCATCTCCAAATCTCCTCTCACACCTATCAGAAATCAAATATCCAGACCCTCAAAGTAATTGCATGTTTTTTCCACTTCCAGTAATGGTTAGACAGCCCAGGCTTTCTTCCCCTGTATTTACCATTATTTTATCTTTGTAAAAAATCTCTACTAAGAAAGGTTATAAGAGCAAGTGAAAAAGATTCTACATTTGGCCTTGAAAAATGTGCTTGATCCTTTTTCCACTCCACTTTCTGCAGTACTTGAATTTTTGACAATTCTTTTTAAAGAAGGAGCTAGTTTTTCTATCATTAAGCTACAGTTAGCAGCTATCTCTATTTTTTACATAGGAAAACAGAATTATTCCTTGGCTTATTCCAATTTATACAAAGCATTTCTAAAGGGCATTTTTCTTCTCAGGCCACCAATAAAATGATCCTTCACCCCCTTGGGATCTGAATGTTGTACTTCAAGGCCTGACTCAGAAACCAGATCTAAAATTCCTTTCTTGGAAAAGTGGATATCTGAACTCCAGGTTCTTTTTTAAAGACCCCCTATATTATATGTAATAAAGATAGGGTTACCTTACAGACAAACGTTTGCTTTTATTTAAAGTAGCCTCTGAAAATAACATTAACCAATCCATCCATTTACTAGTCATCTTCCCAAATATTTTCAAATAAAGTAGGGTATATGCTTCATCTGCTTGATGTACACAGTTATGCTTTTGTCTTTACAGGAGAAAACAAATCAGAAAATCACATCAACTATTCGTTTCATTTTCATCAGAAAGATGGGTTTTTCCTGTTTCTAATGTCACTTTATCCAAATGGATTACAGACTATATTTCTCAGATCTGTTCTCAACTAGACATTCCCCTACCCAAATCACCCAAGGCTCATTCAACCATATCCATGGCTGCTTCATCTGCTTTTTGGTCAAGAACATCTATTGATGATATTTGTGCAGCAGCCACATGATCATATCTTTGTTACTCATTACAAATTGGATATTATATCTAGAAACAAAGCCGTCTTTGGTTTGATAGTACTATGGAATATCTTTCCACAACAGCCATCCAAGATCAATGTAGCTGGGGGACTCGTCCTTTTCATTCTTCCTCAACACATGGGACAAACATCAGATTTAAAAGTTATGTACTCACCATAACTAAGCATCTGTGTTCTCCATTTTCATTCTTCCTCAGCTTTCCTCCCATCCTTCCCCCATCCTTCAATCTTCTGGAAAAACGCGTTTGATTGCGGTTTGGAACTTAGTTCCTGGTTTGAGCCCTTTCCTTGTTCTGTCAGCTATTCTTGTCTGTCTAACTATAGGGACAGTATGGCAACAAACTCAATCCGTGGTAATGGGGATGTACTAAGGCATTATGGGTAGAGGAAGGAGCTCAAGCATTGGATCCAAAGTCTGGAGAATGAAGCTGAATCGGATCTGAGGATTGGATCCAAACCCACTTGTTGAGGGAGAATGAAAATGGACAACACAGATGCCTAGTCATGGTGAGTAAGTTGCTTTTAATTATGGTGATTATAACAAAAAGTAATGGTCGTGGACAACTATTTGGAAATAGTCTGTTATTTGAGACGTTTGTCAAATGCCCTTGCTACTCCTACTTAAACGTCTATTTACCTGTATTCTTTTGAAACTTATGTTTTTTGCCAAAATTGGATGAGGAGAAAAAAAATCCCATGGACAATTTGGAAAAGGAGGGCTGAACATTTTTTTAAAGATTCCCTAGATTAGCTTGCCGCTTTCACCAAACTTTTAGATCACCTCTGCAGCAGTGGGGCCAAACACTAAATCTCTGTCCAATGGAGGATTTAACGTCTCATTTTTTTTTACATCATCTGGAAGGTTCTGATAATGCAGCAAAGCAAACCTCCTTAAAATGGTACCAGTCGGCATAGCCCTAGAAGAAGTATCAAAAGAGGCATACACCCACTACAGATCTTGCATCAATAAAAATGAAGATAAAAATACAGGGTAAGGATGTAAAAATGAGACATTGGCACTTTTATTATTTATATTGTAAAAAGAGAGGAATTTATGGAGTAGGTAGTGGTTAAGATTTGAGAGTTGGTCACAATAATTACTTCAGTGGAGTAACTAGTGAGTGAGATAAAATGAAAATAGACTTTAAAAGCATAGTAGAAATAGGGAGAGATATAGGAAAAAAGTGATGGGTAATTATATAGAGGTGTTGATAAAGGTTGAATTATTGGAAAAGAAGGAAAATCTCACAGAACAAGAAAATGAGCAACATATGTGAATGAAAGAGGTAATTGGAAATGTGTGTTTTGGGAAAGTAACGTGTTGGCAGATTTCAAAAATTCCCTACATAGTATTTTGTCAAAAATGCTGGGGAAGCAAATCATTGTAGCTAAACAATTTCTTATTTTGAGCTGGAGCATAGACTCTGAATTGCCTAGACATAACAATACTAAGTTTAATGCTACTGGTTGCCAAAAGTACTAGAAATCAAAGTCTAAACCAACTGTAATTGAAGTACTGTATATTTTAAAGGAGATAAAAGAACTGTAGGTGGGATATTTTTGAAAAAGGAAGGAGCAGATTATATCTAAGTAAATGTAATCTGTGGGAACAATATATGCAGAATAATGTAAACGTTCAGAGACTGACCAACAACCAATGTCTCTGAATGCTACCACATATGTATATGCAGAATAATGTTCAGGAGGAGTGAGGTTTCTGTGAAGGCAGAAACTGAGCAGTTTATCTAATGTTGGAGTAAATGATGGTTATTAAATCAAAATGTTTATATTTCATGAAAACAAACATGTTACTATATTTTAGTACCATTATTAAATTATCATTTAAGATATAGACAAATATATATTAATAGAAATTAAAGCAAACCACATTAACATTTTCTTCACTTACATACATTGTACATCAGATGTATTTCTTTATATCAGTCATCAGTCTAACATTAAATGCACTACTAAGTTCCTGCCTTCCCTTTAACTACCTCTTCTTGAACTTTATTGCGTTATGTGCTGTTACCTTAATTTCCATTTATTTCTATGTAACTTGCTCCATCAACCCTCTCTTTTCTAAAGATCTCTCTTTTTACAATATGCAATACTTTTAAGTACAGTTGGTTTAGACCTTGATTTACATTTCCTGTAGTAATTGCATTTTTGGCAGCAAACAGAATTAAACCTAACAAGGCCTTGCTATGTTCTGGCAATTCAGATCCTGTGTTGCCCCTCAAAACACTCATTTCCTTAGTTAATCATTTGCTCACCCAATATTTCTGATCTAGTACTCTGAACGGAATTTTTTAAGTTTGCCAACTCATTATACTTTCAATGTTACTAGTTACTTCTTTCTTCCGCCATCTCATCTCCAACATTTGCTATTTACTTGAGGAAAATTCTTCGAAGTCTGCTTGGGGTGTAAAATTACCTGTGCAATCCCTTCCAAGCAAAAATTGATGTGTACATGGGAGCCTTGCATATGTCCTCCCATAGTTCCCTTGTAAATTGCTTTTACATTCTCTCCCCCAAATCTTTTCTTAACTCTGATTGATTCTGCCTTTGTTCACCCATTTCTGTAAAACATCCTGGAGTTCTTTTAGCTCACTCCTTACTTCCATTAAGGTATTTTGGGATGTCTGAGCATGTAAATTATTAGTGGGTTCGTCATTAGCTTTATTGCATTTATAGATGATGGTGATGATGTGTATGCCTCCCCCCCCCCCCCACATGCACTTTTTCTAATTCTTTTAGATTAACCCTTAAGACGTCTTTGTGTAACATGCCACTTCAGCCTCTGGTGCTTGTGGCATTCTGCTTATATTGTTTACCCTATTCCTCCTTTCCCTTTCTGTCTTTTCATTCTTAGCAGCACCATTTTCTTTTGATTACGTTTTAGTTTGGAACGTTCTTCAGACCATGTAAGAAAGGGGTTCTCTTCAGAAGATTTTTCATGTGTTCTGATGTCAAGATTCAGTTGTCTGCATATATTTGGAATTGTGATTATGTTCCTGTGTCACTTAGTATACTCCCATCTCCTCCATTATTGCAGTTTCTAGTTCCTCACTAATTAGGGTAAATAGCCCTGGATGTAGTGGACATTCCTGTCCTGTTCCTCCTCTTACTTTTGTTACCCCTGATATTCCACTGTTTATCATCACCTCTATTGCAAAAAATGTATGCATCACTTTTATTCATCCTATGTACTGTCTCCCATTTGTCTCATCCATAGTCCCCTCCATACAAATTCCCATTTCAGAGTCAAAAGCTTTTTGTAGACTTGGTACCTCTTTTGTTTTTCGTTCGTGTGTCTTTTCCTCCCACCACATGAAATCCAGTGCCTTTTTCATCCCACCCCCACTTTGGTATTACAACTGTGCTAGCTCATTATATAGAATTTGAGACTTCTCTGTCCCCTATTCTTTTGAACTCCTGTTCCATCTTTTGCCTTAGATTATGACCTCACCCAGCTTGGAGAGCTCTCTCTTTACTGCTGTATCTGTTCTTTTGCAATATTTGCCTCTGTGTCTCTATTTGCATTTCACTTATTTTGTGTCTTTCTTCTTTTTTAGTTTAGCACTTCTGTGGTGTGTCTCCTCCTCTATGCTCTTCATACAGTTCTTGGTAAAATATTCTGGTGATTTCCCGTTTATCCTTTATTTCCTTCCCAACTTTTTAATTTATGCTTCTTCTCTTCACTGTCTTTCTTTTCTCCCCATATTCCTTGCTAAGTTATTTCCTGCTAATTCCCTATCCCACCAGTAGTCTTCCTAGTACCATGCTTCACCTTCTCAGCCATTCTGATTTTTAGTTGCATTTCTCTTTTCAGGGCAGTCTCCTTGTGGGGTAATCTCTGTTGTCTTTGATCCCTTTTTTCCATATTTCTGCTTGTAGTGTTGCCACTTTTTCCTGTAGTTTCCTAATCTCAACTTCTTTCCCTCTTCTATCTGCTTCCTTTCTATTGCATGATTCTGCCTCTTACAGCTACCTTTATACCATCTCACCAGGAGTTCTGTAGCTCCTCTGTCCTTCTCTTAGTGTTTTTATAACTTTTCACTATTCTTTCTACCTTTATCCTTTGCTCTTGTTCTGTTTATAACAAGCCTGTCTCCATTGTATCTCTCCTTAGTCTGCTTCCCTTGTTTCTATCATGATTACCAGTGGATCATTGACCAAAGATACAGCTTTCCTGTATTCCTGTTTGCCCCCATGAATATGTCTCATCTGCTGGCCTGCATTGGGTCATTCTCCATGAATGTGTAATCTTATGGTTCTTTTTCCATATGTTTAATAATGTGACATTCTCAATTCCTTCCCTTAGATCTTTCTGCATCTTTCTGTTGGAGTCTTTCCTCACATGTTTCCTCTCTGTATTGGCTCCGTTGTGGAGTTGACGTGATCATGTATCATCATATCGCCCCTTCTTTCCATTGTCTCCCACTTCATGAAGAAGCTGGTGAAGCATTATCTATTGTCCTTATTTGGGATGAATAAGTTACCTATAGTCCACCTTTTCTTCCTCACCCTTATTTCTTAACCATTGCATTCATCTACCTTCTCTGCTGTTTTGTACCTCTTTCAGGGTTGTGTGCATCCCTTTTCTAAACAGTACAGGTCATTCTCTTTTTTTTCCTTCTCCTATCTTTTAGTCCTGTGTCCCTTTTGGGTAATTCCAGCTCAATATTTTTTCACTTCCTCAAATTTTTAGCTTTGTTTTCTGAATTTATATTTCTACCCTTAGTCTACCTAACTTTACCTGGACTCTTGTCCATTTGAACGGGTTCATGCTTGCCACTTGTTCTGCATGGCAGTATTCTTGTATTGCCTTCCTCCTGCATCCCCTTTCAACCTCCACTATGCTAGACCCTCCTTGTTTCCCCAGGTCCATCTGCTAGGTTGTACTAACTGCCCTTTTGGCATGTGCCTACTCCCAACTCTACATCCCACCTCTTTAAAATTGTTTTTTCAGTTGTGGATTTCTTTGGTCTCCAAAGCTTTTTCCCAGCCTTGTGATGCCCCTGCACTGGCCCAGTAATCAAGGGACCTCAATCCTCACCACTAGCACCAGTGAGGGACGTACACATTGGGAGGATTAAAAGTACACACACAGTAAAGTACAATTTCCCTTAAAAGCACACAGAGATCACAGTCAGTCTGGGGCTGGTTTCTCTGTCTCTGTCTAGATCCCCAGTAAGACTCCCCATTGGCACAGCTATAGAGTTGAGTCCTTAGCTAGGGTTCCAAGCCAAGTCCTCCCAGCACTCTGTCTGTCCAACCAGTGCTTCGTGTCCCTGCCCAAGTAGCGCGCACACACACATGCACACACACACACACACACTTTGAGATTTGATTTATATACAGACACACAGACACTCCTGGGGAAGGCTGGCACAGGTCTACTAGCCCCCTTCTGCCCAGACTATAAAGTAATTATTACTGCCACCAACCACCCATATTTATCAGCTACTGTAAGGCCCTTACCATAGGGTGTCCAATCCTACTGTGTAATGCTACTATTTATCCAAATGGCAAGTGTGACCAAGACTTGCAAGGCTATTTGAGTGACCTATACAGTGTCACCAGATACATATGCAAGTACTCTAAGACCTTAAATATCTCTAAACAAACCAGCCACAATTAAAAGGTTTGAATATATTTAATAATAAGTAATAAAAGAACAAAACAATACTCAATATCTCAACACAGTGACTACAGAGTTCAGAATCAGAGGAAATAGTTTAAAACAACATTGTAGGACAGTCTCACGTAAGTACCGAAAATATCTAAACTAATCTTTCCTATATTCCTATCTATATCTAAGAGAAATTACTGTACCCTGGTTGCTTACTATTAGCAAGGCAAGTGTTGATGAGATGATGTTTCCAAGTCCAAAGACAAATACGAAATGCACAGTGTCTGAGAGAGTTCCCAAATTTAATATCAAAACATTACTGGTGGGTCAGCTGGATGACATCACTCTGTCACCTGCTTTCAGTTCCCAGGGTAACTGAAACCAGCATCTTTGTGTCAGAAATACTTATCTCTCAGATGCCCAGCTGCTAGGAAGTAAGAGAGCAATAAAAAACGCTTTACATTTGAAACCTAGTAATTATTTCTGTTTCAAAACAATATAAAGAAACCATTAGCTGTAGACATCCTGTCTCCTTTAGTGACATTGGGAGATGAACACAATCATAAAACAATTCACTTATTTTCTTAGAGTTTGCAAGTTAACTCTGTTCTTTTCCGGTAGAGTACACTGTGGATACATTCTTGAAGCTCACTACATAGCATACAGTTCAGCACACACTTCTGCACCAGTAGTTTAATATCCACATAACATTTAGTTATCTTATATTTGTAAGACAAGCCTATGGATCATATTAATTTTCACAAATGACATATGATTATTTACAAAAGTCCAGATAGCTGGGCTGGCAGTGTCACATTTCTTCATAAATCATATTAATATTTTCAAGTCCGGTCCATGCGAGGCAGAGCACCTCGCTGGCTCTGTTCAAGAGAAATCTTGACCTGTGGATGGGAGATCGTAGGTTTACCCAGGGAATCATCTCTGTGTCACTGCTGGACAGAGGCACAACAAACTAATGGGCACAGTATTTTTTCATATAAGGGGTGGCGTAAGCCACAAAAATTTGGGCTAGGCTTATAAATGCCTTAGGGCAGATAGCCTAGTATAAACCTATGAACCTATAAGTGACATGTAATTATTTACAAAATTCCAGCTAGCTGGACTGGCAGCATTTCAGTTTGCCACAAGCCTCATCCTACCTTTCTGTGTCTCAATATCCCTGTTCCTGTCTCTGTTGTTCCTTCTTTTTTGTCCGTCTATGTATAGACATGAATATGTTCTATCTAATACATGACATCACTTTTCTTATCTAGTATTGCACATTTTTTGTATCACATACTGTTAGTTGCAGTCATTCTTTCCTCCTCACTCATTCTAGTCCTTGTTTCTACTTCTTTGGAAGCTTAGTTTTTGGGATCTTGTAGCCTTTTACGGTTTCTCCTGTTTTGTTGATGTCTGTTCACCTTGCTCTACCCCTTCTCTACATCAGTTTAATGTCTCCCTTCATGCTGTCCAGCTTTTATAGGTCTCCTGCGGTGCAGCATATTTTATCAGATTTCTCTGATTCTCAGAACATTTAGCTGTTTGCCTTTTCCCACTGCTCCTTGGCCTTCTATTCTGTTCTATTCCTGAGAGCATTCCTGGACTTCCTGACACTTTCCACTCTATTTTGTTATATTTTGCCTGTTTTCGACTGCTCCCATCTCCTTTCTCTCCCTCCCTCCATATTTTGCTTTCATTTTGTCGTTTATGTCCTCTTTCTTCCATCATAACCTCCTGATTATTTGGCTTTGCCTACTTTTGTTTCAGTGCGTTGACCTCTGACTCTTTCTTATGTCCCCCCCTTTCCAAGTGCACAGTCTTCTATTAATTTCCTATTTCATGTCAGGCACAAAATTTGAATTTTGATTTTTCAGCTTTCTGCCATGGATGAGGTCTTGTGGGCATCATTTTAGGAAGTTGCCTAGTTTCTCCTTTGTAGAATAGTTGTTTTTGTACTGTTTGACTCCTTGCATAGTTCAGAGCTCACAACCTACCCACATATTTTTGCTGGACTCACTGCTTGTGACTAACAGATTTTGATAACTTTAAAATGTCCTTTCTGAATGCTCCCTTAAATGGCATTTTGCTATTTCGGTCATAGATTTGAGAAAACTATAAGAAAGTTAGAGAGGTGTGATGTGTCTTGCAGCTGTTGATGTCAGTTTTCTTACACCACAGTAGACATTTGCCAAGTCTCAGACCTTGAGGCAGTTATATAATCAGAGTGCACAGCAGTCATGAAACAAGTAGTTTGAGATGGACCAGCATGGCTGTGGTTCCTTCCAAACAAGGCAGTTATTCAGAGGCAGAAACAGTCAGAAGAACCAAAGGGTGACAACTCCTACTTGGGGGTAGGCAGCATTAGTAGTACTCCTGAAGGCTTAACCAAGCAATGGAGACAGTCTAGGCTCACCTACACAGGGTGGATGGATAACAACCAAAAAATCGAGAGAGTAAGATCCTCTTCCAAACTGTACCACAACCACAATCCTTACTCCACATTCCATCCAGAGGAGAGCTTCAAAATGAAAAGTGAAGAAAAGACTTCAAATCTCTATTGGATCTAAGCAGTCTATCTCAAAGCATCCATTTTGGATGGTTTCTGCAAGCAGTTCTCCTTTACCTGGCAAGCGGGGACTGATTTGTATTCTTTAGATTTCAAAGGCTCTTATTTGCACTTTAAAATAGACAGTGAGTCGAGGAGTTTTTTTTCCTCTGTTTGAATAGGAGCCAGGAATTGCCAGTTTTGTGAGCTAATGCATGGTTATGATTTGATTGCAGCATAGCAAATGTTGCAGTGGGCAGAAAGTTTTCCCCTACATAGACTGTCTCTTAGCCACATCCACAAACTACTAATGACATGGGACTCTGTAGGTTCATAGGTTTATACTAGGCTAACTGCCCTAGGGCATTTATAAGCCTAGCCCAAAGTTATGTGGCTTACACCGCCCCTTATGTTAGAAATACTGTGCCCATTAGTTTGTTGTGCCTCTGTCCAGTAGTGACACAGAGATGATTCCCGGGGTAAACCTACGATCTCCCATCCACAGGTCAAGATTTCTCTTGAACAGAGCCAGCGAGGTGCTCTGCCTCACATGGACCGGGATTTTATTCCACAGCATGGGGAGTCTCTGGGTGATAAATCTATCCCTCCAGCATGTCCTATTTATATCCTTGCTAAGGTTTAAGTCTCTTGCTCTAGTGGTTTTGGTGGATTTGGATTTTTTGAGGTGGAGCATGTCCATTAATTCCGGGTTGGTCATGGCCTTGTATGTCAGGCACAGGTCACCTCTGCGCAGACGGTATGCAACTGAATAGAGTTGGAGTTTCTTCAGTCTGGCAGCATATGACAGGTTTTGGAGTCTCTTTATCCTTTTGGTGAGGAACTTTTGGGGTCTCTCCAATTGCTGCAGGTGTCGGGTGAGATGCATCCCGAATGGGGCATTGTACTCGATCATTGGTCTGATAAGTGAAGAGTCCAGGGGAACAATGACCTCACTTGATCTGGATGTGAATCCCTTCATGATCAGGTGGGCAATGTAGAAGGTCTTTCGAACCACTTTAGCAATGTGAGCGTCAAACGAGAGGCCACTGTCAACCTGGGTCCCGAGGTCCCTCATAACCTCTTCTGTGCTTAGTGGGTTGCCACCTATATGGTAGCTTGGGGTTACCTTGTTTTTCCCGAAGGGTATGACTATACACTTTTTTGCGTTTAACTTCAGGCCATGGCTCTGGCACCAGCTATCAGTTTCCGTGAGACCCCTCTGAAGGATGTCTGTGTCCGATGTACTATCCACTATGGCACCCAGTTTGCAGTCATCCGCAAACTTTGTCAGCCATAGTCCTCCTATGTTTGCCTGTACTTCTGAGAAGTAGATGCCGAACAATAGGGGGCCAAGGACTGAGCCCTGTGGGACTCCACTTGTAACCGGCTTGGAGTCTGACATGGCTCCAGCAACTCTAACCCTGTGGGTTCTGTCCTTTAGCCAGTTTGCAACCCATCTTGTGACATATGGGTTTACATTTAAGCTGGTAAGTTTCTCTATAATACCCGAGTGGGGTATTGTGTCCAAAGCTTTTGCAAGGTGAAGGTAGGCTGTATGGACTGCCTTTCCCTCATCAATGGCCTTGGTGACTGTTTCGAAGAAGTCGACCAAGTTCAAAAGGCAAGATCTGCCCTTGACAAAGCCAAACTGGGTTGGGTCCAAGGTCTGCAAGTCCCCTATGTCCTTGTTTATGAGTTCCATTATGATCCTCTCCATAGATTTGCATACCAGGCTTGTTAAGCTTATGGGGCGGTAATTACCAGGGTCCGTAGAGGCACCGCCTTTGTGGAGTGGGACCACAGTTGCCGTACGCCACTCCTTGGGCACATATCCTGTGGTGAGGCTAAGATTAAACAGCTGCCTTATGTGCGGGTTTAGTTCTTCATTGAGTTCATGTAGCACACAGCCGGGGACCCCATCCGGTCCCATTGATGCTGTGTTTTTAGCTTTAGAGAGAGCAGCTTTCACCTGCGCATTTGAGATGTCTGGGAGGCTACTCTCAGTTGGGATAGTTATCTCTCCTTTTGGGGGGGAGAGGGGGTGAAGTTTGCGCTGAACCTGTCTGCCAGTATGTTGGCAATGTCTGTGGGTTCAGTGATATTTGTATCATTTTGGACTAATTCTGAGCATATCTGGGAGTTTCCACCTAGGCCTTATGATTGTCTTTTGAATCTATGGCAATTTTTCTCTCAAAGTTGGCCTTGGATGATTTTATGAGGGATTGTAGTTTCTTGCTAGTGCTGATCAAAGATGCCTTCCCTTTTTGGGATTTTGCTCTATCATGTAATAGCTTTCTCCTCTTATTGTAAAGTTTGTTTATGGCTGGGGTCCACCAGACTGGACATTTGCCCTTGGTGGAAAGAGTCTTGGTTTTATTTGGGATTGCCTGATCCATGCAGTCCTGAAGGTGTTCATAGAAGGCATTTGTAAGGGCTTCCGCAGCTTGGGTTGTGGTTTCCATTGGCTCGGGGGGCTTAAAGGATACCACACCTGTCTTGAGTAGTGTGAAGTTTGCTTTAGAGAAGTTCTTCACTGTGGTCTTTTTTGTTTGGGGTGGGGGCGGGATGTGGATTTCTAGTGAGATTAGTTTATGATCTGATCTCACCAATGAGGGATATACTTCCAGTGTGGAGCATTTTGTCCCCATGTTCGTGATGATGAGATCTAGTATATTTTCTCCTCTTGTGGGGACGGTGACTAGTTGTTCCATGGCATTTGAATTTATGAACTCCAGGAACCTTTGGGCTAGAAAGGTTGGGCTTGAGTAATGTTACCAGTCTATATTCAGGTAGTTGAAGTCACCCAATATGATGGTGTTTGGTGATACATTTATACCCTCCAGTGTCTTCAGGAAGGCTGTGTGGGGTTCCTGAGTTTGAGAGGGTGGCCTGTAGCATGCTACAAATTGTAGAGCAGTTTTGCCTATGGTTAATTGCACCTGGATGGTTTCCGATGCTTCGTGCGTAGCCACCAACCTGGAGGTGTGGGTATCCTTGATGAATATGGATACACCCCCTCCTTTTGTGGTGTGGTCTGGGTTTTGGTGCCGGAACGCATGATATGAGATGAAACCTGATAGTGCCGGGGTGCTCTCAGGAGCCTTGAACCAGGTTTCAGTCACAGCACAGACATCGATGTTCTCCATACTGAGAAGGGCCTTGAGTGCGTGCATTTTGAGATTTAGACTTCTGGCATTGAGCAGCATTACCCTTAGTTTCTTCACGTTTTTGTTTTCTAGGGTGGTAGGTTTAGAATTTGAGCCTTGCCTAAAAGGCACTATGGGGTGGTAAGAGCCTTAGCCAATATCCGGAATCCCAGGGGTGACAGGTGCAAGCCGTCCCTTGTGAAGCAGCGTGGCTTGTCGAGCATGTCATCCCAGGCAGACAGGCACTGGATCCCCTTTGAATGACACCAGAAATTAAGCCAATTGTTAAAGCTGATCATCTTGTCACTATATTGTGGCATCATTCTTGGTGAAGGAAGGATACTGCTCAGGGTCAGGGTCATACCTGCCTGGGCTACATAATCAGAGATCTCCTCTATGTCTCTTTATGTAGTCCAGGGAGGTACGTCTCAGGTCGTTCACACCAGCATGGACAATGACTGTGTCATACTTGTACTTGCCGTGGAGTGACCTGAGTGCTTGTGTTATGTGGCAGATTCTAGCGCCTGATAGGCAGCTTACCGTGACCTTCTCCTTGTTCAGCCTGGTGAGTGGGACGTCAGTGTGTCTGACTATGGAGTCACCTATGACAAGTATGTTTGGTGTTGTATTTGGCCTTAAGGGCAGTGACTGCTTTGCACACTGATTTTGTTGTTTGTGTTGTTTGTGTGGTGTATTGAGTTTGCAGTTGCTTGGGTGTCTGCTTTGGAGGCCTCTGCTGTTTAGGTAAATTTTTACTCAGATCCTCTGAGTATGTCTTAGTGTGTTTATGTGTTTGATTCAGTGGTGTTGTTGAGTTATGTGAGACTGGTATTGTGGTGTGTGTAGTTGCCTTCTCCTCCTGCCTGGTCTTGCTAGTCCTGAGTTGAGAGAGCTCAGCCTCCAGTTTGGCTAAATAGCTGCATCTCTCGCAAGTGTTAGTGTTACGTGGGAGGAGGAGAGGGTTGTCCGTGTACATGAGGCAATTGTAACATTGTCTCAGAATTCCCAGATTCACCAACTGGGCAGGAGAGGACACCAGCATCTGACCCTTCGACATGCTAGAAAGATTTATGAGTTGGTATGACACAGAAATGTAGTGGGCTTAGCAGGGAAGTGGGCACTCCTGGGGGGTTTTGCTAGTGAGAGATTTGTATAATATAGGAGTGCTTGACCTGCAAAGAGAATGCTTATAAGACAAGGGATATGCTTATAAGACAAGTGCTGAGCTTTTTGAGAAGAAAAAGCTATTTGAAACAAGTGCTGCACTTTTTAGTGAAGGTGTAAACTGTTTAGGTTCCTAACAGAGCAGTTTTAAGGGAAAAATTGAAGAACAGACTTTCTGGAGCCAGAAAGAGTTTAACCGGCGCTGCCCGATGCTGCTCTAGTGGCAACTCCGCGCTAAATCGTGCTAAAGCACGTTAAAGCGTGCTTGATAGCAGGGGCTGGAAAGAAGCAGGAATAGACCCAAAACGGACAATAAAACTACAGTTTCAAGTCAGTAACCACCTCTACGGGGGGCAGGGAAGCTGCTCAATGTTATTCACTGCCACTGATCAACAGAGAGACTTTCCATTCTTTAGGCATAATGGTAACCATTGCACATTTGCAGGTGAGGTCATTATAAATTGTTGCTTTCATTTGCTTATGCAGGGTAGGTGTACCTCAGGAAAGGATTTTTTACATTCATAAACAGTGAACTTCACCCTGTTTAGGCCTCAGTTCCAGTTCAGCTGCGTCTCAAAAGCTGGCATCTGCCGATAGTAATGATTTTTAATTCCAAGACTATTGCGGGACTGAATGAGCAAACTCGGGATTTAGCAAGTGTGAGATCACAATATCTCAGAATATTCCCTTTTCTCTGAGATATGGCTATCTTGGAGCTAATACCCACATTAAGCAGTGGCAGTAGAACTTGCTTCCCTGCAAAAAATAACTTTAAAGGAGAATGGCACTGTTGGACAGTCACTGTTCTGTATTTTTGTATGTTTTCTATAATTCCTGGTCAATTGCCACCATATCTCTGGTCTTTCATAGAGGGTTCCATAGGAGAGTCCTCCAGTGGATTCTCAGAACTCAGTGGTGATAAACCTTGGACTCCCTCGCCTATTAAATCAGAATATCCAGCTCTTACAAATGTCATCTGTATTGGTATAAGCATACACACAGCTCTCTATGAGCAGTCCCTTTTTTTATTTCCACTTCCTCTTTAATGGTCACCATGGCGATCTCTGGTGTAGCCAGCATTGCAGGGGCAGGATGGTACATCATCAGCATGTTGGAGATGAGAGAAGTTCTCCTTAATTTTGCAGGCCTTTTAGAACTCTGTCCCCCATGGTGCTTTAGCCATTCACATGGACAATATGTCCATAGTCTGTTATGTAAACAAGTAGGGTGGAACCAATTTCTACCCCATTGTCACAAGGCTGAAAGAATGTGGGACTAGGCTGTGTCAGTAAATGTGTTTCCACAACAACGCACCTTCTGGAAGACCTCCTCAGTTGTTGCCTCTTGGTACTATACAGTGGTCCCAAAGGTTATCAGTAGTGTGGAAGCTTTACCATAACCTAGTGCAACAACTTATTTTCCAACATTTCACCTCAGGGCTAATGATTCAGGAATGCACTAATCCATAAGTGTCCCAAAGACACGCTTAAGACTTTCTTCCACTTCCCCTGATGTCCATTTTCATTCTTAAAGCGGAAATCAACAAGTATGAGATTGTTCTCATAGCTCCCTTTCAGCCTTGACAAATTTTATTCTGTCTACTCTGGCCTTATTTTCTGGAGATGCAGGCTGTTGGGCCTTTCAGAATCCTTCTGTCTTCTTGTCATTAACCACTTGGCTTCTCCTCTTCTAGCGATAGCCATTAACGCTTCCTTTCGGGACCATGCATATCCTTCCTTCTGCGTAGAGACCTAACATAAAACCATCATATAAGTGCAAGTGGATTTTATTCATGATCAGGGCTACTGCTCAAGGTCTGGATACCTTTTCAGTTTCCATTACAGCTGTATTGTATAATCTGGCTCAGATGTTTTTTCTGTCCTAAAGTTAGTCTTTCATCTTTCTGCAAAATTACATTTTCTTCAAATTTTTTACAAGCGTTTGTTGCTATTTGTAATGGTTTGCAAGGCCTTCCTTAGAGGTTCTTTTCTTATTCAACTTCTACTTAAGAACCATTTACTCTATGGAACTTCAGTTTTATGTTGGAAAAAAAGTGACTTTACCCCCTGTCCTCTCCCAGCATTTAGGACAGAGCTGAAGTTCCTTTTCTGGAACATTATCTTCCAGGTGGCAATCAGATTATTCGGACAAATATCTAAAGTCCAGACCCTTTACATTTGACTGCACCTACTTGACATTTCACAATGATAGCAGTTTTTATGCCGCAATACTATACTTATGCCAGAGATAGCCAAGGAAAATAAATCTGAAGCAGTGTATTAATCTTAGTGTTTCATTCTCAGTTATTCAAAGGGAAGCAACTTCTGCATTGTCTGTATGTGTATAAACTGTTACTTGCATAAAACAAAATCAATCAGAAAAGACAAATAGCTGCTCATTTTGTACACCAGTCATGAAGTAGGGCAGAAAGTCTCAAAAAGTTACTTTGATAAAATGGGTTCTAGAATGCACCAGGTTTTGCCATTAGAAGTATTCCAGACCATTTCCAGTATCTCCGAAAGTTCCTTCCACAAGGGTCATGGCTACTTCAAAAACATTTTCAGTAATGCTTATTAAATGAAAATTGTGAGACTCTGACTTGGGTTTCTCTGCATACTTTTGCAAAATGCTGTAAGCTGGATGTGATTCCTAGGGACATGTCCTCCTTTGGAGCTACCATATTATGTGGGCTATTCTTAAGAGACCATCCAAAACATTGAGCTTGGAGATCTGGATCGTCTTGTATAAAAAAATACGGTCTTGCCAAAACAGTAGATCTAGAATGCTGACCCAAGCTCATTCTCTTTAATGCAAATTCCCACCTTCCCTCAGCTTTTTCTATGTAGTGAAGTCTAGAGGAGCCTTAGTTGTGTAGTGATTGAATGTGGATGGTGCTTAGCTGTCAAGAAGTGTGTTCATAAATCAAGGAATAGGGATGAATGTGGAGCACTGTGGGAAAAGGGGAAGAGCTATAACCTGGGAAATTTTTCAGTGCTGGGCTGACTTGAACCTGCTGTACAAGTCCCAGAGTTTGAAGAGAATGGGTCTGGATCATATAGGTGTGTCATTATGGAAAATACTTAATTTTTGTACTTTTCAGCAATATTTGTCTTTATAGCAGTGACTGTCCTGTTGCAGCAATTTAGACTGAGTGTGTGCATGTGCGCATATCTCTATGACGTTGTATACACGTTTCTCAGCTGTACCTCATTGTAAAACTGTTTCCCATTCTGGGTCTTAAAAATTCCATTTTCCATGCTGTTCCACATTGGAATGGTCTGTTACATATTCACTGTTAAACAGATAATAATGGTGAGTAATACTGAATAATGTCAATTCATCAAAAGAACTTTTTATAAGTATGAAGAAACATTAGTAACTTTGCTGTTCGTGCTTAATAAGTGCTCTGTATTTTGCCCAATTGTTCCACATTCTGAGGGACAGTGTTCCTCATTTTCTGGAGATGGAAGATTGAGAGCTATAGCTGCATATACTTAGATGTTCAAATGAATAAATTCTCCATGTTTTGAAAACTCAAGTTATGCTTTTAATAATTTCACAACTGGCAGGGGATGTTTTTCAACTATTGAATCCTACCTGTATTTGATAGCATTAAGTCCTGTGGGAGATGGAAAAAATAAAGCTATGATTTGGACTCTGGTTATGAAGCTGGGAGAATGAATGCATGCCCTTATAGTTGCACTGATACTTGCTGAGAGAGCAAAATTCATTGGAATTGAGATTTCTGCAGAAAATTTAAAAATAGATGAAAATACGGCGACTTTAAAAACTAGTATTGATGTCATGCTTTTAAGTGAGGAAGATCAAATTTATGAGGCATACCCTAATTTCATTCATATTATCAGATGCAGTGAGGCAGTGCAGTTGCCATACAGATTATATAAATTACTTTTGGTTTTATATAGGCTGATGCATAAATCTGATTTGGTGCTCCCTGATGCAGTTCTTGCTTTGAAGATGTAAAATGTTACATGGTAAAATAAACGAGATTCATAGTTGCCCTTGACAACATGCACTGAACTATGCTTACCTCAGTGAAGATGGACTTAAACTGATTTTTTGATGAAAGGTCGTCAGATGTTCTGTATGTCAAAGCAGTTATCATTGGGCTGAAGACTTAACAGTGTAAAACAAAACTATCTGAACATACAGAAGAATATACAGTGGATATAAAAAAGTGTACACACCTCTGTTAAAATGCTAGGTTTTTGTGATATAAAAAAAAGAGACCACAGTAAATAATTTCAAAAATGTTCCCACCTTTAATGTGACCTATAACTTGTACAATTCAATTGAAAAACAAACAAATCTGTTAGGGGAAAACATATAAAAAATGTATAATAGGCTGGTTGCATAAGTGTGCACACACCCTTAAAACCTTTTGATTTAATTACAGCATTCAGCCTTCTTGGGTAGGAGTCTATATCAGCATGGTACATCAATATTTGTCCACTCTTCCTTACAGATGCACTCCAAATCTGTCAGATTGAGAGGGCATCTCTTTTGCACAGCCCTCTTCAGGTCACCTCACAGATTTTCTATTGTATTTTGGTCTGGGCTCTGGCTGGGCTATTGCAAAACTTTAATTTGCTTCCGGTAAAGCCATTCTTTTGTTGATTTGGATGTATGCTTGGGGTGATTGTCATGTTGAAAGGTGAAATTCCTCTTCACCTTCAACTTTCTAGCAGACGCCTTAAGTTTTTGGACCAGAAGCGACTGGTATTTGCAACTGTTCATAATTCCCGCCACCTTGACTAAAGCCCCAGTTCCAGATGAAGAAAATCTACCCCAGAGCATGATGCTGTCACCACCATGCTTCACAGTGGGGATGGTGTTCTTTTGGTGATGATGGTGTTCTTTTGGTGATGCGAAGTGTTGTTTTTGCGCCAAACGTACCTTTTGAAATTGTGGCCAAAAAGTTCAACCCTTGTCTCATCAGACCAGAACACGTTTTCCAACATGCTTTTGGGAAACTTGATGTATTTTGCAAATTTTAGCCAGGCCTGGATGTTTTTCTGTGCCTTGCAACACTACCCTATAGTCCAGACATATGGAGAATATGGGAGATTGTTGTCACATGTAGTACACAACCAGTACTTGCCAGAAATTCCTGCAGCTCCTTCAGTGGTGCTGTAGGTCTCTTGGTAGCTTCCCTGACCAGTTTTCGGCTTGTCTTTTCATCAATTTTGGAGGGACGTCCAGTTCTTTGCAACATCACTGTTGTCCCATATTTTCTCCCACTTTTTGATGACTGTCTTCATTGTGTTCCATGGTGTATCCAATGCTGTGGAAATTGTTGTACCCTTTTCGTGACCGATACCTTTCTGCAATGAGATCCCCTTGATGCTTTATAAGCTGTCTGTGAACCATGGCTTTTGCTGTAGTAGGCAACTGAGTAAATGTCAGGAAAATCCTACTAGGACAGCTGAACTTTATTTGGGGTTAATCAGAGTCTCTCTAATTGATGGCAGGTGTGTACCCAAGAAGACTGAATGCTGCAATTAAATCAAAAGGTGCTTCAACAAAGTATTAGTTTAAGGGTGTGCGTTTTTTTTATTTTTTATATTTTTCCCCGAACTGATTTGTTCGTTTTTCAGTTGAATTGCACAGGTTATAGGTCACATTAAAGGTGGGAAAAGTTTTGAAATGATTTATTGTGGTCTCATTTTTTATATCACAAACACCTGGCATTTTAACAGGGATGTGTACACTTTTTATATCCACTGTAGCATAACTTTGTTAGAGAGAGAATTTCAGGTAAAGATATTTTAGTGGTAGAATATTCTAGGTTTAGCTGTGATAGGTTCTAAATTGTGGAGGAAGTGATTTACACAGCGGAATCGAACAGAGTCGAACTAAGGACTTACACATCTAGTAGCAGGATTTTCAAGTTTGGAAATGGAAACCTAGAGTGTTCCATTCAGAGACTAAAAATATCAGCAAAAATTAGGGCAAGTTTTAAGTGAGAGTCAGAGGAAATAAAATTTGAAATGCATTTGTTGTTGGCTGAATCCTTAAAAGGGTCAGGAACAGTTCTGAATAATAGAGAAAGACAACGCAGGTAATTAAACAACCAGTGACTCTTGGATTCACTAACTCTAGACATTATTGTGTCAGCATTCTAAAGAACTTAAGGAAAGACCTTGTGAGAATGAGTTGCTACCAGTTGTAGAGAACATGACCAGGGAGGAGAAGCGGAAAGTTTTTAAGAAACTGCATCTTCAGTTTAGACATGTTTTTGTGGACAGACTGAAGGATTTGTTTTCTAATTAAGGAAACAAAGAATCTTGATAGTTCTATCTTGAAACAGATTGTTGACCACATTGACTTTTGCCTGAAGTATAGTAGACCTAAACCTAGTCGTATGGTTAGTAGGTCTGTAGTCTCCGAGTTCAGTTGGACTGGTGCAACAGACTTGCTTGAATCTAGCACTTGTACCTTCATATAATTTGTATGTTTACATGTTTCAGTGTTGGAATCTTTATGAACTCATTCCTGGATATGCAAGCTTAGCAGCATGGCTCTTCTCAGAAGTTCTTCAATGACTGGTTGAGAATTCGATATATGTAATTAGAGATGTGGCAGAGTAAATATGACCACAGTGGCATATACGCTTTGGAGTAATGGGTTCCTGGAAAGGCGCAATCGGACATTAACAGAGGCCATGTTAAAAGTAAAAGCTAGTAGCGGATGTGACTGGGAAATGGCATTAGAGTAATTATGATGTCAAGAATGTGGTGCAGCATGTCTGTGGTTATAGTTCATATTGGCTTATAACTGATCAGAACCTAAATCTCCCTTTTTCTGATTTAAGATGGCTGCTGTAGAAGGAACCACGAGGAGGAGGGCAGTGGGAGTAAAAATTCTGTATTACATGCATCAAGGTGGGCATTTAATGAGGCTGACTGCTTGGACAGGATTCAGAGAATACTACTGTAACAACTTCACATGATAAATAAAAGGTCTGAAATGTGAGCCAAGTTGTGCTACAAAAGGCCTGACTCTATAGAATGTAAAGGCACCAGAGTCATAATTGGCCATTATGGAGGTGTGGCATTTGCAACACTGAAGGGTGTATAAATTCGAGACTGAATTGGGGGACCAGTATGTCAGTAAAAATGACATTGGGGTAGGAGACCTAGAAATAATGCCAACAAAATCAGAAAAGACATAGAAAGATAAGGATAACACCTAATCAGTGGAGAAAAGTGTGGCTCTAAAGGAATGAAATGGCCACAGGTGGTGTAAGGTAATACCGTCGGTCTTAGAAAAAGGTCCAATTCTTAGATCTGTGGACAGAGAAAGAGGGTGGGAAGGCAACATGCACCTTAAATCATAAGGTAGGCAGGTGAAGATACAGGAAAACCCAAGAATTGATTTAACTTGAAATTTTTGCACCCAGCTGATGATACATGCACGTAAGTTTATGTTCACATGCAAAAGATACTTGCATTGAACCATACACTGTGCAGATACAGCTCTCTGACTCGCATGTGGACTGTGATATAGTTCCTGGGGACATATTATTTTAATGGACATAACAGGATGAGCTATAGAACTAAAAGATAATGATGTCGTTGAAGAAGTTAATGTTTGCAGAATTGTATCTCCAAACTCAAGAAGGCGTAACACTGAAAAAAAACTTTGTGGCTAGAGGGTATGAAGATCTTTGCATAAAACACATCAAAACAATTCATCAACTTGTGTGTTTATAATCTGTCTCTTTTTGCTGTAATTTTATCAAAAACGGTAGACTATTCAGTTCCATGGATTTATGTCTGCATTTTTTGCAAGGTATTTAACATTCACGTGACATTTGTATCTGTTTTCCTTCTGAGGCAGAATTTGTGGGATGATTGTGGAAACTCAAGAAGTGTGTTTATGGTCTAGCAGATGCATCACTGTACTGATATAATAAAATGAAAGATGATGGTATTAAGTTAGGAGGGAGAATCTCACAGGTTGACACCACTGTGTTTTGATGGCTAAAGGGAAACTGTAAAATCACTGGTATGCTTGGCTGTCATGTGAATGACTTTCTTTTGGGTGGCTTGAAAAGTGTTGCCAATTCCATTGGTCTGTAACCAAGGGTTATCCTTCATCTTGTCTCTCAAGGGCATTATGAATTCAGTTGTGTAGGATTTGACTTTGCTACTGTTGATGACGCTCTGCTAGTATATCAAGAATGTTCATAAAATTCTTCATTCTACCATCATGTAACTGTTAAGGAAACTGCAGCACAAATGCCCCTTTACCTCAGTTGAGATGGAATTGCATCAAAAGTCAGACAAATTCCTTGGATTGCCAGGCAAAATGGGTCCGCTATTATCTATTGGTTTTATTTGATTGGATGCCTGTGTGGCTGGGTTGCTTGTTCCTTGAAAAATTTTCCCAACCCTCCCAGCCTTTTACTTTGGTGGTTTTATAAGACTGTGTCTCTGGCCTCCACCCTTCATGGTAATTTGATTTCCAAAGTCCCTCCCTCCCTTTTCTCCTTGCCATTTTCTGTTGTATAAGATGTTTATGTACTGATGTCCTTCAAGGATGCATCTGCAGTCATCACATTTGGGTTGTCCTGCCTCAGGCAGCCCTTCGGTCGGCCGGATTCCAAAGTCTGGGTCCGGCGTCGGCTGATGTTGCCCTTTCCCCGACGTCAGAGCGCCTGGGGTATAAAAGAGTCAGCCGACGCCATCTTCCTCAGTCTTTCTTGCCGCATGGTGCCCGAAGCAGAAGCAGTTCACAAGTGCCGGTTGGCCAGCTCCTGTAATTCAGCTACCGAAGACTTCAAAAAGCTAAGTACCCCGTTGGGGACTCTTTCTTGCCTCAGCCGATGTCAGATAAAGTTAATAATTGTTTAACTTGTGGGAAACAAATACCTCATAAGGATTTCCACTCTTACTGCCTCCCCTGCCTAGGCCCAGACCACGACATCTCTGCCTGTTCTGCCTGTGCTTCCTTCAACCGACGCACTCTTGGACGTCGGGCGGAGTTTGCAGAGGAATTTTTTGGGGCTAGTTTTTCGTACAATATGCCGTCGGAGACTCCGACTTCACATTTGATTAAGAAACGGAAGGACAAGGGCCGACGCACGTGGGCCTCGGTTTCGGCTGAAACCACGGCCAGGCCTACCGCGAGTGTCTCGGTCTCGGCTGAAACAAAGTCCTTGGTACTTCCTACCACCGAAACCGCTCAGCTGACTACCTCGGTCCCGGAGGCCCCGGCTGAATCTGTTATTGAATTTCCTACAGAAACTGGTGTCTTGGAACCTTCCAACACCATACCTTTAGACAAAACTCTACACCAGCACGTGGTGCAGCCAGGCCTCCTGCATCCATGTCTATTAAGGCATTCTCTAGGGCTAAAGATGCTAAACTATCCAAAGCTTTGCCTCCCAAGGTTATCCCTCAGGGACCCACTACAGGTTCACAGATTCTAACTTAGCAGAGGACCTTATCTCCTTAATTAGGGGCTCTCAACCTCATCCTGACAGGGGCTCTCAACCTCCTCCAGACAAAAGGCCCAGGGTTGAGCCCTCTGATCCCCACTCCTCAGATGAGGCCTCAGATGGTTCTACTCTCTCGGACCACCAGGAGGAGGCTTTTTCGGCCTACGAGGATTCTGATGCTGAGGAATCTATTCCTTCGGCCTCCCCTCCTGAAGAGTTTTCCTTTGGGGGAGACACTCCACACTATGAGAGAGCATTTCCAGTGGCAGGGCCAGGAATTCTCTGATTCCAGGAAGAGATTAAGGACCTTCTTGCATTTGCCTCAGCATAGACCTTAGGCTATTCTTCCTGTTTTAAATGTCATTGATGATGTGTACTCGGAGTCTAGCACAACCCCTGATGCTCTTCCTCCGGCTCCTGTCAAACCCGATAGGTACTACAGGGTCCCGGACTCACATCTTTCCTTTTACAAGGCCCACTCTGCTGATCCAGAAACTATTTCCCAGGGCCCTAAAGGGGTTGCAGCTGCCACTACTAAAAATCCTCTCCCCTCTGAAAGGGAGTCTAGAGCTTTAGAGAGATGGGGTAAAAAAGAGTATACTTCTGCTACTCTTTCTATGAGGGCATTGAATTGTCAATTTCATATGATACAGTACCAAGAGTATTTGTTAGATGAATTGCATAAAAAACTGTCTTCTCCTGAACCCCTAGATCGCAAATCACTTCAAGATCTGGTACATAACTCCCAACAGGTAAGCAACCATTTCTTGCAATGTGGTTATGATGCATTGGAAGCTTCATGTAGGTCAGCTATGACTGGCGCAGTCATACGTAGGCATGCTTGGCTGAAGGAACAATCTCTGCCAGACCATGTCAAAGCAAAGCTTCTGGATGCTCCACTGGAAAAGCAAAAGTTATTTGGCTCCATGGCTCAGGAGGTCCTAAAGAAAGTTGAAGAAAAGGCAAAATCTGTACAAACTGTCAAAGATTTTCTCCAAGTCCAACCACCAAGATTCAGCAGGAATTGGCCTTCCAAAAATTGGTCCTTTGCAGACACAGAGAGGTTTCAGAGAGGCAAGAACAGGCGTGCCAGAGGTAGAGGGAAAGCTAGAGGCTCCTACAGAGGGCGTCAATGGCAGCCTCCCAACCAGAGAGGTAATGCAGGACCTACAACTGCTCCACAAGGACAGGCTCAATGACTTTACTTTGACACCGCCAACCAGGGCTCAATTGGAAGCACCCTTGGGTGGAAAGCTTTCTTTATTCTCAGAAAATTGGCACAGTATTACGAGGGACAAATGGACACTACAAATAATAGACAAAGGATACAGGTTCCATTTTCACACATTACCAAAAAGAAAAGGCATGCCAGACCTGCCACCAAATCAAAGGGCAGAGGCTTTGAAACAAATCTCCAGCTTAATGCAAATGAAAGCTATAGAAAAGGTTCCTCTCTCAGAACAAGGCCAAGGATTTTATTCCAGACTTTTCCTTGTGCCAAGAAAAGAAAAACAATGGAGGCCTATTCTCGACTTGTCCGCACTGAATACTTATCTCATTGTACCAAAGTTCAAAATGCTGACTCTACAGCAGCTCCTTCCCATGCTGGGCAAGGGGTCTTGGCTGGTAACTCTAGACCTCAAGGAGGCATACCTGCATGTCCCTATCAGGCAAAGTTGCAGAAGACACCTCAGATTTCTTGCAGGTTCAGAGCATTATCAATTCTCAGCATTGCCCTTTGGCTTATCTACTATGCCCAGAGTATTCACGAAATGCCTGGCATCAGTAATTGCACACTGCAGACTTCAGGGGATTCAAATTTACCCATATCTGGATGACTGCGTTATACAAGCGAACAGCCAACGAACTTTGGTAAAACATTTGAATTACGCCATTCACCTACTTCAGGCCCTGGGATATACAGTCAACATTCACAAATCAAGACTTGTTCCATCCCAAAGAATAACCTTTCTGGGTGCGAATCTAGATACAACCACCCAAATGGCTTTCCTCACAGAAGAAAAACAGTCCACTACCAGATTACTTCAAAAGTCTGACAAGAAAAACTCAGCTGACTGCAAGGAAAATCCTGCAGACCCTGGGTTACATGGCTTCTTGCATCCTTCTGATTCCACAAGAAAGGCTGCATATGAGGAAACTGCAATGGTACCTAAGGAGTTTATGGTCTCAGGCACAGTCACAGCTTGGAAACTCTGATACCACTCATTCCATGCCTTTAAAGGGAATTTTTGTGGTGGGCTCAAGCAAGCCAGTCAAACAGGGGTCTGCCCTTCAGCAAACCAATAGCCAGCCAAACCATTACAACGGACGCTTCAGACCACGGATGGGGAGCGCACATGGAGGGCAGATGCATTCAAGGTTTATGGTCACAAAAAGAGCTACGCATGCACATAAACCACAAGGAACTTCTAGCAGTGATACATGCAGTCGAAGTCTTCAAACCTTTTCTGCATCAAGGCCACCTACTAATAAGGACAGACAACACCACAGTTATGTGGTACATAAACAAGCAAGGAGGCACCCATTCATATCCTCTTTGCAGACTGGCAATGAATCTATGGGAACTTTCCTTGAAACTCAACATAGAGCTGCAATCTCAATTTGTGCCAGGGAAAGACAATATACTAGCGGACAGCTTAAGCAGAAATATCATGGATGCACACGAATGGATGCTGCACCCAGACATCTTTCTACAGATAACACAATCATGGGGCAGGCCGGACATTTATCTTTTTGCCTCCCCCCACAATCATCAGCTGAAGAAATTCTGCTCAAGGACATACCACCCACAAGCATGGAAAGTGGACGCCCTCTCTTTCAGCTGGAGAACTCTAACAGTGTATGCATTTCCACCTCTCCCATTAATGACCAAGGTCTTACTGAAGATCAGGACAGAGCAGCCAAAAGTTATTCTGATAGCTCCGGACTGGCCAAGACAGCACTGGTACCCACTGTTAAAGAGCATGTCGCGCACAAAACCATGGCCTCTTCCTCAATGGCCACTGCTCCTGACACAGCACGATTACAAAACTCTGCATTCCAAACTGAAAACCTTGCAACTAACAGCCTGGAAAATACCTTGATTCCTCCTCAGGATAGGCTATCCCAGAGAGTGAAGGATATTATCATGGAAGCTCGCCGGCCTTCCACAAGAAAGGCATATTCAGCAAAATGGAAATGATTTCACATTTGGAACACCACAAAGGGCCTAGATGTGACAGTGATGAATATGGCACGTATCCTGGAATACTTGGCAGAAATGTTCCACAATGGCCTGTCTTACTCTTCCATTAAAATTCATGCTTCAGCAATTTCAGCAGAGTACAATACTGATCCACCTGTCTTCTCACATCCTCTCCTAAGGCAGTTTCTAAGAGGGATTAAAAACATCAAGCCTCCAAGGACACCACCACTGCCTACTTGGGACCTTAACTTCGTGTTGGAAAAACTAAAACTGCCTTCCTTTGAACCAGCAGCATCTGCAGAGCTACAGTTCTTGTCTTGGAAGACTGCCTTCCTTCTGGCCATAACCTCAGCAAGAAGAGTATCTGAGTTACAGGCCCTCATGGCAGTACAGCCAGTTACTATTTTTCATCAGGACAGAGTCTCATTGAGAACCAATCCTACATTTATGCCAAAGGTGGTATCCAGGGTCTCATTAAACCAAGCTATTCATTTGCCTACCTTCTTTCCGAATCCACAAAACAAAGGGGAGAAACTTCTGCACACCCTGGACATACACAGACAGTTGCGCTACTACTTGGACAGAACTAAAAGTTACAGAAAAACTGACCAGCTGTTGGTAGCGTATGCTGCTATTGCACAAGGAAAAGCAATTTCCAAACAGACAATCTCAAAATGGATAGGGAATTGCATTCGTTTTTGTTACTCCTTTCATGGAAAAACTGTGCCAGCTAACATTAGACCTCATTCCACGAGAGCCACAGCTACCTCCACAGCCTTCTTAAGAGGGGTGGCTACCAAGGACATTTTAGAAGCTGCTACATGGAGCTCCGTGCATACATTTTCCAAACATTACAATTTACCTTTATATTCCAGAGCCAGAGCAGGCTTTGCTACAGCAGTCCTGCAGGGCATTTTAGCTACACCATCCTATACATAGATCCTCCACCCCCAGATTGGCTATGGTATTCTACCCATATGTGATGACTGCAGATGCATCCTTGAAGGACATAGTACAGTTTTGTACCTACCATAAATGTAGATGTCCGATAGGTATGCATCTGCAGTCAGGTTTTCCCTCCCTCCTTCCCCTCTGTGGTATTTCTTGGTAATACTCCCTCTTTTAGCTAGCTGGGGTTATCTATTATGGTGTATTTGTTTTTTATTACTGTGCATGTTTGGAATATTTTGCATTTCTCGAAATTTAGCCTTCCTTAGAGGGCACCTGGCATCTGGGGCAAGAAAAACTGAGGAAGATGGCGTCGGCTGACTCTTTTATACCCCAGGTGCTCTGATGTCGGGGAAAGGGCGACATCAGCCGACGCCAGACCCAGACTTTGGAATCCGGCCGACCGAAGGGCTGCCTGAGGCAGGACAACCCAAATGTGATGACTGCAGATGCATACCTATCGGACATCTACATTTATGGTAGGTACAAAACTGTACTTTCCCACCCATTGTTTTCCATAGATCTATGATACTAAGTGCCCACCCAGCAAACCAGTATTGCCCTTGAGTAAACCTCCTTTTCTACATATTGTCTCCTGCGCATTTTCCTAGAACTCCTCAAAGCTTGGAGTCCTTGCCTACATTCCAGAAGTGTTTTATTTCTATCTCATGCCATCCAGGCAAAGTAAAGTACCTTTGATCACTAAAGCACACATGCTTGAGTTATTTTGAGTGGTTGATGCTCTTTTCCTTGTTTTATGTCTATATTTTACTGGATTTTTTGTATAAAAAAGTGCTGTTCCTCTCACTGTTACTGCTGTAAGACTGTCTTGAAATTGCCTTCAGCAAGAGTTTTACAGCTACCTGTTTAATTGGTTTGTGGTTGCATTGTACTTGTAGGTTTCTTCTACTGTGTTTTAACATTAGGAGGACTGGGTTTATTCATCTTGCAGCAGGAGGTGTTTGCATTGTCTTTGAGTTGGGAAATGCACAAAAGGTCTCAATGTAGTCATTTTATTGGCCAGAGCGCTTGTTAGTTAGTTTTCTGCTTTTTCTTTGCTTCTATAAATTTTACGCATTTGCATGGGTTAGCAGTGGCCTGTACAGTAGCAAACCTCTAGAAAGCAAGTTTCTCTGTAAATCAGTCCATAAAACTATACCCTGTAAAGCAGCACTATAGAGCAAGTACCTTGCGTGTGTTGACAGGCTTAGAGCAGCTAGTTGGTCATTTAGTGGTAATGCCTACAGATTTAGTAGAATTCAGTATTGTATAAACATTAAAATTAGTAGAATTTAGTACTGTTTGACATAATCTGCCTCAATAAAGCATTCTTATTAGTCTTCACCAACAAAGCACCCTCAAAAGCATTCTAACCCCAATACACCGCCCACTTGTAGCTTACTAATCAATGGACTGGACATTATGTATATGCAATTTCCCAACTTCTCTGTAGCCATCTTGGTGGATGTGAGCATCTTGGGACAATGTAGCAATTGTTTCATGTTTACTGATGACCATTTAATCCTTAAAGAAGCAGACAAAGTATGCAAGAGGTATACTTAAACAATGACATTGGAAGCTATACTCTCACATATAGGTGCACATCAGGTTGTCAAAAGCACGGATACAACACCCACCTCACATAGCACACAAGACACACGCATACTTACTGCACTTAAAACAGTCTTAAACAACAGATCGCCTAGACTGCCTGTTGTCAAAACTATGCTTCAGTGAGCTCAAAGGCACTCAGAAAAAAAAAACTCTCAGTGGCCCCTAAGGCAAGCAAACACACTTGCTAGGACTCTTGTCGTAGGGGACTCCATTGTAAAATATATTGATGTCCTGTAACCAGGCTGAACAAGGAGATGATTACAGTTATTTGCTTACCTGTAGCCAGGATTTGCCATATCATGCACACACACTAGTCATTGCACCACAAGTACCAGTACGATTCCATCATAGTCAATGTAGGTGTACATGACCTGAGATCTACCTCCCTGGACTATATGAAGTGAGGTATTATGTAGCTTTCAAACTGTTTCAGGCTGGTATGAGCCTACCATCAAGCTGCAGATTACCATCACCAAGGATGATGTCACAATATGAGCACCAAAATGAATGATTTCAACAACTGACTGCCTTTCTGGTATCATTCTAAGGGGATACAGTATTTCTCAGCTTGGGAGGGCATGGTTAACAGATCACGTTGCTTTGCCAAGGATGGTCTGCACCATTCCCCTCTAAGCTTTTGAATACTAGGTAAAACTTTATCCACCTCATAGTGCCTTTTTTTAGGCAATGCCAAATTGACAAACCTACTGACATAGCAAAATCAACTCAACTGAACCTAAAGTTATTACAGCTGAATGCCAAGAGACTAAAATACTATACTCCCTCCAAGCCCTCCTTACACTTGAGAATATAGATGTGTGCAGTTAATTAGACATGGTTTAAAGTGGCAGAGAGTACCCCAGCAGTGCAAGGTTTCAGTGCCTTCCACACTTTGAGACCAGTAGCTGCACAGACAAGGGCTAAAGTTAGAGGTGTTTCACTATACGTCGATAACAAGCATACATTTAGGGTGGTCAAACAGGATGACGTGCTGGAGTTCCTCCACTGGTAGATCACCGTAGAAAAAAATCCAGTACCATATCCTAGCCTGCTATAGTTAACCTTCCATGTCCCAAGAAGCTCACAATGTATACTTGGATCTACTGGAAATTTACCATCCAAACTAGCACCCTCCTCATGGGAAACGTACCCTGTCTAGACTGGGAATCCTGCACATCATCAGATTTACAGGCACAGAGATTCATGGACTTCATAAGTACAAACATCCTTGACCAAATAATGAATACACCCACTAGAGGTTGCAACATACTGGATCTTCTGCTTACCAATATGGGGGAATGCCGCACCCCCCTCCCGTATCGTCCTCCCTGGTAAGGTCCAGCCATAAAGCTGTCTCCTTCAAAATCAACTCTGTAATCCCCTTAAAACAAGTAACAGCTAGGAGCTATTCTAAGGCAAATTATCTTTTAATAACTGATGGTTTGTCAAAATTCAGTGCCCCTCCAAATCCCGAGAACACAGCAGTCTATGCTGAATTGCTCTCAGAAACTGTGTACAACCTTGACAGTGGCTGGATAGAAACTGCTGTACCCATCCGAACTAAGCCCAAACCTAACCCCAGAATCAAAATGCCCTGGTGGCATCCCAAATTAAACTGAATGCACATTAAAAGGAAAAAAAAATATGGCAAAAATCAGGAAGGATAATTCCCATTGAAAGAATCAGTAAGAGTGTAGTATACTGGAATAAACTGGAAACCACTGAAGTGAGACTTGAATGAAAGTCTTTATCTGTTAATTCCCCAGATGTGTGGTGAACAGGTGCCAGTCTCTCCTTTATGTACCAAATCTTTTGTACTTTTCAGAATGAATTCTGCAAAAGCTGTAGTTCGGTTAATAAGGCTTTATTAGATGTTCACAATATCCAAATACTGTTTTTATTCAGGGGCAGCAGACCATGTGCTGAACCGGTGGATGTTCTGTAGTCCTATCTCACCTTCATTCTTACACATGGGTTCTGAGCCGATTACAAAACTCGAAGTCTGAGTTGGCTTGTGGCAAGGAAGGTATCCCATAATGCACTACTAACAATCCCCAGATCTCGTTTGCCGCTCTACGAGTTCAGAAGTGTTCTTTTTATTGGCAGTGGCTAAGTTGGAATATGTTTTTCTTCCAATATTTATAGTGTTCTTTTTTACTGTAAAGTTAGTTTATTATTAATAGAATCCAAAAAACTTGAAAAAACACAAATTCACTAGAAAACCAAGAAACGCTGCTCCAAACCAAAACCAAAAGGCATGGACACCAAAGGTTAGCGCTTTCATTCACTTTAATATACTGTGAACTTCATCAGAAAAACGTTCTAGCCACCCAAAACAGCATTTAAATATCTAATTGACAGTCACATGACTAAAAATGTCAAATTTAAAAAGAAAGCGCATTTATATGTATATGAACACACAAATGTATGTAATAAAAATATTATAAGTGAATATGTAAACAGTAAAAATATTTTACATTCTACTAAATATTAGATAAAACTTTAAAAACTTTAATACCTAGTTTGCAGAAAGCATTTTATGTTGATGGTGTCGTTTAAACCCGGTGCACAATCTGCACCCAAGTAAACTTGCCATAGAGATTCTTTGCATTCTAACCATGTTTTGTAATCACCCGAAAACATTTCTTGACTGTCACTGTCTGTCACTGAAAAAACAAAGCATTTGTTTGTTCTTTTTTCTTTATTGCTAAAAGGTGTTAATAAATATGTCTCTTAAGACACCTAGTAGTCTTTCCTATATAGTAACTTGGGCAGGACAAGCATTGTGCAACATATACAACCATTTCACTTTTGCAAGTGTAATATCCTTTGGCCCAAAAAATTATTTTGATGCAACTAAATTCCACTGAAGACGTATTACTAATGTACCTACACTGTCTACAAGAATTACAAGAGTAACTACCTTTTTTCTGAATAAACATACTCTTTGTATCAGTATTAATATTGCTTCCCTGTTCTAGTAAACTCTTAATATTTGTAACTTTTTTATAAGTAAACAAAAGTCGCAATCCTATAATCTTGGCTAAGTCCGTATTACCTAACACAATTTTCCAATTATCAACAATGATTTTTCTAATAGTCCACATCTCATTGACAATAGGGAGTGGAAATGAACAGGTAAAACTGTTAATAGTGTTCTTAGGATGGTCACGAATACCCTGTCCTTTGTTCAATGTTTCACATTGAATGGGACCTCTCCAAGTTGGACTTGGCTTGCCATCTCTTAACTTCAGAACTTCTTTTTCTATTTGTTTTAACCATTAGTGACCATTCTTACTGTTTACATATTCACTTATAATATTATTTTTATTACATACAATTGTGTGTTCATATACATATAAATGAGCTTTCTTTTTAAATTTGACATTTTTAGTCATGTGACTGTCAATTAGATATTTAAATGCTGTTTTGGGTGGTTAGAACGTTTTTCTGATGAATTTCACAGTATATTAAAGTGAACGAAAGTGCTAACCTTTGGTGTCCGTGTCTTTTGGTTTTGGTTTGGAGCAGCGTTTCTTGATTTTCTAGTTTATTATTAATAGCTTACTGTTGTTAACTTGTGAGTACTTAGTGTGTTTTTTTTTCTGAAGTTTTTTTGCTAATTGTTGGCCGTCACTTCCGCAGGCCTTCTTTTAGTGTTATTCCTTTGTTTCTGTTGTGCTAGTTATTATTAATCTTTCTCCGGCATAGGTCCATTTTTAGTTAGAGGACCTACTTTTGCCTTACTGTTGCTTGTTTATTCTCTGTCTCGCCTACCCCTCTGTTCAGGGCTAGGCCCGTTTATGTTAGAGGACCTATTCCTCTATTGCCTTTCTCCCTTGTGTTGTTTCTTGAGCCAGGGCTAGGCCCATTTAAGTTAGAGGACGTTGTTCGCTCTTCTTATTGTCGTTTTTTTTTTTTGCTGTCTACAGTTTTAGTCTGTTGTTGTGGTAGTTATGTGTAAGGAATCTAGAGACCATAAACCTTCGGGTTTTAAAGTGCCTAAAATATTCACAAAAAATGTCCCTGACTGGCGGACACAGTATTTGTATTTATTGTTTGGGGAGCCATACATCTACAGGAGGACATGTACTTTTTGCCATTCTTTTAGTTCCCAGGCTCTCCATGAAAGGAAGAAAAAACTGATTTTGAAAGGTGGTCTTAAACTTTCCTTTGAGGAGGATTTAGCTAGTTCTTCCTCTTCTCACTCCAGGTCTCCCTCTTCAAAAAAAGAGAAGGTAAAGTCAGTGAAAAGACAGTCTCTGACACCAACTGACAAATCAGGACCTCCAGAGAAAGTTGCCAAAGTTGACAAACCTTCTACCTCTTTGGCTCCTCTGCCTTCGGAGCCGCTTGAGGTTATTGATATAGACCTTCCAGTTTCGGCCCCAAGTTTTTCGGAGCCTATAGCTGAATCCATACCTCGGAGCTGGTCAAAGGACTTACTACATTATCTCCGACGCTTAGATCTCCAATTTTGCAGAGATCTCGATCCCCTACCTTGTCTTCCCGATCCTTCAGGAGTCTCTCTGATGAGGATGTCGAGAGGGTAGTGCATGGACTTTTGAAGTCGTCTGCGCTAGCAAATTTGTTTTCGGCTCCAACCCAATCGGTTCCAGAGCCCTGTAAGGCTGTATTACCTGCTTCTGTTCCTCCTCCCAGCCATGCCAGTCTTTCAGAGCCAGATCTATCAGTGCCATTTGTTGTAGAACTGTCTGTTCCAGCACCCCAAGTGGCTTTCTTGGAGCCGGGTTCCGCTCAGACACCTTTGGTGCCATCCCTGGTGTCTAGGATCCAAAGCTCACCAGTCTGCTCCGATGGGGATGCTCGGACCCAAACTTCTTCAGTTCCGAGCCTACCTGTCGGTGCATCGGCTCGGCTGAGCTCGGATCCTACATCTGTCTCAGAGCCAAACCATCCGGAGCCGGGAGCTACTTCTGCTTCTTCTAAACCAGTGGTGTCCTCGGAGCCAGAGGGATCTGCCTTCGAGATGATGAGGAGGGTGCTGTCTAGATCTTCAGCTCTACACAAGGGTAACGATGTTCTTCCCCCTCAAGCTCCGCCCTCTGTCTCAGCACCATCTCTCTCTCATGACAGCAGAGACCCGCAGCCTCAGGAGCCCCCCTTGGGTGGCCCTCAGTCTTCAGAGACCTCCACAGAATACCCTTCTAAGGAGCCTTTTCAGAGGAAAACTTGCAAGAGGAAGTATGTAGACTTCCCTGATGAGTCCATCACCTCTGACACTGACCTTGAGGAGTCAGAAAGGTCCCCTAGGTCGTCCTCTGATGATATCTCCTTCGTAGCTATCCTAGAGATCCTGAAACAGAGGCAGCTGGCTCACCGTCACCCTTCTGATGAGGAGTCAGTGTAGCTGAAGGCTTTCGGGTCTCAACCTTCAGCCTCCTGGGTGTCTCCGCCTTTCAATGAGCTGTTAGATTTGGTGAGTCGAAAGGTGTGGGAAACTCCTGACACCATGGAACCAGTCCCTAGAATGCCGAACAAATTCCTTTCAGCTCCTAAGGAAAAAGAGTTTCTGACTAAAGGTGTGCCTGTAGATGCCATGGTGGTGACAGCAGCCACAAAGAAGGAACTAGCAGAGACATCCTCATCTGTCCACCCACCGAACAAAGAGTCTCGAACGATGGACAAATACGGGAAGCTTATTTTTTCTTCAGCGGCTTTTACACTCAGATCGCTGAATTACCTCACCCATTTCACTAGGCTTCAAAGAGATCTCCTAAAAGAGCTGGGAGATGCTGTCCACGATACTTTAACTGAAGGAGTTCCTGAGAAGGTTACTGCTCAGTTGTCCACCTTACACTCTATTGTTACCTCTTCCATGAGGCTGATGTCTTGCACAGCAGATGGAGCAAGCAGGGCAGCAGTTTCAGGAGTTTCCCTTAGGAGATACTCCTGAATGCGCTTGTGTAACTTTGCAGAGCCCTTCAAATCTACATTTACCAATGTCCCCTTCGACAGTTCCTCTCTGTTTGGACCAAAGGTAAAAGACGCAATCACCAGATGCGAGCAGGAAGGGAAGTCTCTCTCTCTGCCTTGGGAGTACGTTTTTCCGTCCCTTCTAGACCATACCCTAAAGGTCAGAAAGGGGGGAAAATGTGGTTCAAGAAATCTCAGAGATTTCTCCCAGAATCCCAAGGCAATCCTTTCTCCAGAGGCAAAGGAGGAGGAAATAGTGGTAGATGTCACCCTAGAGGCAGGGGGTGTCCGCAATTCTTTTCGAGGACGTCCCTATCAGCACTCCTGAAGTGAGGCCTGGCTGCGTTTCTCTAGAGCCACTCGGAGGTCGCTTATCTTTGTACCCAGAAACCTGGCACGACATCACACAAGACAAGTTGGATCAAAGGATAATTTCCAGAGGATAATCCATACCCTTCTCTTTTCCACCTTATCTAACCAAGAGAATCCCAGATGTTCCACTCAATCACAGGGATCAAGCAACTAGAGAAGTCCAAAAGTTGCTCCAAAAGAGAGTCATCCAGACCGTCCCCGCAGACCAGATAAGATTTGGAACTTACTCCAGATTCTTTAGTGCCAAAATGAACAGGGGACTGGAGGCCCATCTTGGATGTAAGCAAGTTAAACAAATCTGTGAAAAAGTCCAAGTTTGGAATGGTAACACTGCAGTCTATACTCCCTCTGTTAGGGAAAGACAGTTGGATGTGCTCCATAGATCTCCAAGATGCGTACTACCACATAAAAATGGACAGAGCATCAAGGAGTCATTTACGCTTCTGGCTGGGAGTCGGTCATTACCAATTTCATGCTCTACCCTTTGGTCTCACCACAGCTCCCAGGGTGTTCACCAAATACATGACGGTAGTAATGGCTCACTTGAGACGTCTTGGATTCCAAGTGTTTCCGTACCTGGATGAATGGCTCCTGACTGCCACCACCAGCCATCTGCTTCTACAAGCCAGGGATTCAACCATCCAAGTCTGTACTCAGCTAGGCATCACTATAAATTGGGAAAAGTCTGTCTTGTCGCCCACTCAATATGTGACTATTATAGGCACAGAAATAGACACAGTTGCAATGATGGCTCGCCTTCCTTCAGACAGACTGTAAAATCTAAGACAACAAATATACAGCCTGCTTCCCCATAACAAGGTCAAAGCAAAGACAGTGCTCAAACTACTGGGAACCATGGCCTCTAGTTCCGTCAGCCAGACTACATATGATAATTCTACAGTGGCTACTTTTCTCCCAGTGGTGTCTTCAGCAACTGCCTCTGTCTCATCCCATTTTAATAACGGAATCTTGCAAAAAGGACCTTCATTGGTGGATCCAGTCCAATCAACTAGTGATAGGGAGACCATTCATTCCTCGCCAGCCCGTTGCTACTGTGACCACGGATGCCTCCCAGATAGGGTGGGGGGGGGATTATCTGGGTAGGACAGTCCAAGGCACATGGCAAGAACACTAGGTTTGCTTGCATATCAATGTTCTAGAGATGAGAGCAGTGCTACTAGTGTTGCAAGCACTTCACGACTTTCTTCCTCTAGGGACAATAGCAGTCCAATCAGACAATATGTCAGTGGTATGGTATATAAACAAATAAGGTGGAACCAGATCCTACCCCCGATGTCGAGAGGCTCTACGTGTTTGGCAGTGGGCAATATCTTCCCAATGTTTTCTAGTTGCAACACATATCCTGGGGAGAACCAGTGTGATAGCCGACAAGCTCAACAGGGCAATCGTGATGCCTCATGAGTGGTCTCTGAATCAAAAAGTCGTGGAACATATTTTCTGCAAATGGGGAAAGCCTTGCTGCGATCTGTTTGCCACCCCAATGAACACCAAATGCAGCAGCTACTTCACCCTTACCCCCCCCAGGGAGAGACACGAAGAGACGCACTTGTTCACAATTGGCCCTCGGGACTTCTTTATTCTTTTCCTCCCTTTCCACTAATATCGAAAGTTCTCCAGAAAGCAAAGACTTTGGGAAGCAGAATGATTCTCATCACTCCTTACTGGCGTCGTCAGATTTGGTTCCCCTTTCTTGTGCCTCACCTTCTGGACGATCCATGGACTCTGACCCAGAACCAGGCTTCATGATTTCTCCCCTGCGGTTACACATATCCTGACATCATCTCATAAACCTTCTACAAGAAAATTGTACGCTAGCAAATGGAAAAGATTTTCTCTCTCTGCATGAGCTAAAAACATAGATCCATACACAACCCCCATTCCCTTAGAATTTCTAACCAAACTTTTTCATCAGGGATCAGCTGCTGCTACAATCAAAGTTCAATTAGCAGCTATCTCCAATTTTCATTTGGGACAACATGAACCTAATCTTATGGCTCACAGATTGTGTAAATCATTTTTAAAAGGCACTACCTTACTAAGACCTTTTCAAGAACTTACATCTCCCTGGATCTAAATTTTGTTGTTTCAAAACTTACCTCACCACCTTTTGAACCTTCACATACATGTGATTTAAAGTTCCTTTCATGGAAGACCATTTTTCTGGTAGCTATTACGTCTGCCAGAAGAGTGTCAGAGCTGCAACCACACTCAGTCAAACCACTTTACTTGATATTCCATAGAAACAGAATTTCCCTTCGCACTAACCCTTCCTTCGTCCCCAAGATTTGTTCACAATCCAATATTAATCAAACTATTGAACTGCCAGTCTTTTTTCCAAATCATACAAACAAAGTGGAATATAAGTTTCATCAACTTGATGTACACAGACAGTTAAGGTTCTATCTATATAGAACCAGAGAGTTTAAGTCAGACCAATTATTTATATCTTTTTCAGAGACGAGAAAAGGAATGCCAGTCTCCAAAATAATGTTATCAACCTGGATTTCAAATTGCCAAGAACCCCCATTTAAAATTAAAGCTCATTCTACCAGATCTATATCCACATCTGCCGCTTTTCAAACTAGAATTCCAATGGACAGTATATGTGCAGCAGCAACTTGGGGTACCCCTCACACCTTCATTACTCTTTACAAATTGGACTTGGCCTCCAGGGGTAGAGCCTCCTTTGGTTCCATGGTTCTTAGGAGTATTTTCCCATGAGCCACCCGAGAAAAAGGTGCTAGGAACGCTGTCCCATATGTAAAAATGAAGGCGAGATAGGATTACGGAACATAAAGAAGTTATGTACTGCCCATAACTTTCCATGTTTGTAGTCCATCTCGCCCTTCATTCTTATGAACCCACCCACCTAACCTCGCCCATGTATCCTTGTAGGATCTGGAGACAAGATAATGTCCATCTTCCTTAGTTGGATACCTTTCATCTATTGTTTTTCCTTGTGGAAATACTTCTATATCACTATTATAGACAGCAGCAAACAAGATGTGGGGATTGTTAGTATTGCATTATGGGATACCTACCTTGCCACGAGCCAACTTAAGAGACTTTGAACTTTGTAATCGGCCGAGTCGGAGCTGAGGATTTGCTCTGACCCCATATGTAAGAATGAAGGGCGAGATGTACAAACATGGAACATTATGGTGAGTACATAATTTCTTTTTAATGGTGCCACCTTCACTGAGCCTGGCGATATAGCAAACCTGTTAGAGGACAAATTCAGCTCCAACTTTACCTACCATCTCCAACCATACCCCCAAAAATATCCTCAAGTATAACCCCTCCAACTATAAGTAGGAAGCATGCAGTGGCTGTGCTCACTAAAGCCAAGAACACTGCCTCACTGGGCCCCTGATAACATCCCTAGGATGCCTCCTGAAGTCTAAAATATGACCTGTCAGAACCCCTGAAGTCCTTATTTAACTGTAATCTTAAAACAGGCTTTGTGCCACATGAATAGAGGACTTCAACAGTCATCCCTATTCTTAAGGGTGGACCTTCAACAGATCCTTGAAACTACGGACCCATTAGTCTGACTAGCCTTATTTGCAAAGACATGGAAAGAATTATGGAAATTATCAGCAAGGACATATGAGACTCCCAGACACTGGATCCATCCAATTAAGAAAAAAGTATGCAGGCTGGGTAAACGCTTGGTTTTCACTTCAGAGCATCCAAGTAAAAAGAAAAGAAAAAGCGAACTGACCATGGCTGTTGAAAACAATAAAAGATTCATTGAAAGTAAGCGCTTTCACGATAGATAAATTGCTTCATCAGACTGTAGTAAAACCACACAAACTCTGAAATTTAAAATACTGCATATCCAATCAGGAAGCTGCTCATCAATGACATCATTAATTAGGCTCTATTAACTAAGTACAGATGCATACAATATGTTCAACTATAAAATGTACATCGCATTAAACAGCTAAACAAAACAGGGTATTAATATAAAGTGTACAATACAATAAATAACTAAGCATTTATTTATACATACTTTCAGATATTAAACTTTAGTGACTCCTTTTATAACGATGAATATATATATATATATATATATTTCTTAAAAATGTAATATTTATACATTTAGTACTTATTACATTTGGATAACTCAGTAGCATTCCATCAAAGCCTCAAAGGCCTTGCTTTTAAAAATGGTTTGTGATACTGCACTGTTGAGACCTGGAAATCTATCTGCCATTAGTAGTAATATCCATTTTTGTTCGACGACTTCCACTCTGTTAATATCTCCCCCACGGATATTAGGTTCAACTAATTCAAGTGCCAAAAAATTAAAAACATGTTCTGAGCCATAAGTTTGATAGGCCAGAGTCTGATGAAGTGATTTTCTGTCTATCGTGAAAGCGCTTACTTTCAACAAATCTTTTGTTTTCAACAGCCGTGGTCAGTTTGCTTTTTCTTTTCTTTTTACTGGGTCCATCCAAGTTTGGCTTTGTCAAAAGAAGGTTATGCTTACTGAATCTGGTAAACGACTTTGGAAAGGTCACTAAGGCAATGGATGAGGGAAAAGCGATGCAAACTGCCTACCTAGATCTGGCTAAAGCATTTGATACAATACCTCACTCAGGCATTGTCAACAAACTTGCTGAACTACGTATAATAGCTGGCTGGTTCAGTGATAGGACCCAGGAGGTTAGAATTGGTGAGGCCACCTCCACAAAAGAGGCCTGTCACTAATGGAGTCCCCCAGGACTCTGTGATAGGCGTGCTCATCTTTCTCATCTATATCTCAGATGTTGGAGCCAATTTCAAAGGCCTCTGGCTAACCAAGTTCTCAGATGATGGCAAACTCGCAGCAGTCATTGAATCTCCCCAACATGAGAACACCTTTCAGGGACATCTAACACAGACAAAACAATTTTTGGCAAAGCCATGGCTTATATCTTAGTATCAAGAATTGCATTATGTTACCCTTTGGGAAGTCTGCCACCCTGGGTAATTACATCAGTAAAACACCCCTCTAAGCTGATTCACTAGTCCGGGATTTGGGAGCTCTTGTAGATAGTAACCTAGCCTTTGACCAACATGTGTTCAGTGTAGTAAGGAAATCTTTGTGTGTTGCAAAACTTATAAGCAAGGCCATGGCATCTAGGTCCAGAGAGGTCATCATACCACTGTACCCTGCTCTCATCAGACCCATCATAGAATATAATGTCCCCTTGGATATGTACTTGACCAGATATATGCAGCAACTGGATCATCCAATGATGTTCTTTACAAAAAGAAAACAGGGAATAAACACAATGTTCTGTGCTAGTCACCTGAAAGCCCTGTCTCTGTACTCGATGTTATGTAGACTTCTTTTTTTTTTTTCAAAACAAGTTTATTGTTTTAACATATAAGAGAAATATCATAACAATTTTATACAAATAATTAAAAATAGGTACTATTATAATATTCAACAAAACAACTAAAGTATTTACAAAGGCATCCACTACAATCAGATCAATTAATTAAACTAAAATACCGTGCTATTGAAATTAGAATTTTTTTAACAAATTTTGTAAATTATCCCATACAATAAAATGTGATGTTTTTCTAGTTGTTCTCATTCTAATTGTGCTTATTTCCATATGACACATTATATTCATAACATTTTTAAATTCATTGAGCGAAGGAGGTGTATCTGAAATCCAATTTCTAGTTATTATTTTCCTAGCCACTGCTAGGATAGACCATAACAAGGGAAGCTTAATCTTTTAACACATTGAGGTACAGGTGTGTTGAATAATATAAGAGACTTAGAAATAATGAAATTATCTGTAAAAGAGCCTGCAAAAATTCATTAATTGACTTCCAGTATTCTTTCAACTTCATACAGTCATAAAACATATGAGCCCAGTCAGCATTAATTTCTACATTACATCTCTTACATAGATTATCTTTATTATTAATTTTATTCATCATCAAAGGTGTATAAAAGATCTATGTAAAAATTTCCATGTATAAAGTCTCCAGACAATGGAAGATGTAGTTCTATAAGCAGATTCCAATATATATTGTTTATCTTGTTGAGTTGGTGGGTCCCCATTAATAGAGGTGAAATAATTCCAGTATGAATCTACATTGTAAAAGTTTCTTGTCTGATAATTTTATGTATATATGAAAGTTTACCTTTATCAGAAACTTTATGCTGTAAATTTATTATCAAGTAATCAATCAGTTTTGGAATAGATTCTTTAACTGTTATAGACATTAGATCTATTCTATCAATGAGATGTTGTCTAAAGATCTGAACCTCTAACCAGCAAGTTTCTCTTGGATCAAATTCTTGTTTTAAGAAATCTAGATTTTTAACTTTATTATCAGATATCAGCTGATACCAGTACTTTAGATTATTATCTATAGCTAAATGAGCTCCTTCAGAAGTAGATGACATAAGCATACCCTGAGTATAAATTATAGGAATACAATAAAATTCCATTCCCTATACTTAGGGTGCATGAATATAAAGTTACGATAACTAATAATAATATTTAATGGGTAACAGACCATATGTTTAGGTGTAATAGGTGAAGTACAAAATTCCTTTAGCAACCACAACATGGAGTTATTTATAATCATATTTTATGTGTTAAGGAGATTTTCATGAAGTGCATACTAATTAGCTCCCAATAATCTTTCCATTTTGCGACATATGACCGATCTATTAATAAAGTAATAACTTTTATAATAGAAGAGATAATATATAAATTAAAGTCTGGAAAAGAAATACCCCCTTGAGACCAGCTATTAGTATGTTTCTTTAATGCAATCCTAGGTCTATTAGGTGCCCATAAGAAATTTAACATTAGTGTAGTCAGTTTCTTGATAGTTATTTTTGTAGGTGAAAGTATTATTGATTGTATTAAGTATAAAATCTTGGGAATATTATCATTTTAATAATTGTAAGTCTCTCCTCCATAGTAAAAACATATTATTCCAGGTATTAAAAAGATTTTGTATATTAAGAAAACAGGTATTATAGTTATTATATATAATAGATTTAATATCTTTAGATAGTATTATACCTAAATAAGTTATCTGACCTGAGTTGGGTACATATTTAGTAAAATCACTAATGAGAGTATTTTTTCGTGTATATATAGGTAGTATTTTAGTTTTTTCTTCATTGAATAATAAACCAGAAATACTTTTAAAATTCATCATTTTATCAAATAAAGACTGCATAGAAGAATTAGATCCTGCTGATGTAATTAGAACATCATCTGCAAAAGTTGAATTTTGATGTTGTATTTTCTTCTATTTCAAAACCCTCTATGTCAGTACTGTTTCTAATCAAATTAGCCCAAGGCTCCATTACTAAAGTGAATAATAGTGGAGAAAGTGGACATCCTTGCTTTGTACCTTTAAGAATGGGTATTTTTGTGAAACATATGTTCCTACCTTAATATAAGCCAGCGTTCCTTTGTATAAATGCTCAATTAAATTTACAAATGCATCAGAGAAATTTGTGCATTTCAGTAAGGTAAACAGATAGTCCCAACTTACTGAATCAAATGCTGAACCTATATCAAGACTAATAAGTGTTAAATCTTTCTTTTTCCTATTTGCAAAATCAATTAATGTTAAAGTTCTTCTTATATTATCAAAAGTATTTCTATTTACAATGAAGCCCGTCTGATCTATGTCTATAATGCCGGGATAATTGTCTTCAATCTATCAGCAAAAATACTCATAAACATTTTATAATCAACATTAAGTAATGAGATGGGTCGATATGAAGAACATCTAGTTGGATCTTTATTAGGTTTTAAAATTGGTGAAATAAATGTATATTGCCAAGATGGGGGGGGTTATTAACTCAGTTTGGGCCAGAATAAAAACCTTATGTATTAATGAATTTGTAGTTTTAGAAAGGATTTTATATATCTCTGGTATAATACCATCATTACCGGTGCTTTGTTTGATTTAAGCTTATTTATTTGTGTAATAACTTCTGTATATGAAATACTCTTGTCCAATAGTTTAATCTGTTGTTTATTAAGCTTTTATTCATGTTTGTGGTTATAAACTCCTTTATTTTATCTTTAGGTTCCATGTTAATGTTGTTATGGTTAATCTTGTGAAAGTGATTTCTAAATTCATCCAGTATTTCTGGTATACTAGAAACATTCTTCTTTTCCTTAGAGAAAAGATTTCTTTGATATGGTTTGTTTATTCAATCTTTTTGTTTTATTTTTAAGTCTGTGTAAGTATTTGGGGCTTATTGAATAAGACAAAAACTTGTATTTCTCTAAAGTTATTTTAACTTTATGAGTTAAAATTTCTTTGTATTTCTCATTTAGTTTGTTTATTTCTTCAATAACTTTCTTGTCCATAATATTTTCTTTATTATTATGTTTATAAGAGTCTAGTTTACTTTGAATATCTAACAATTCCTTATCCCAAGATTTCCTTTTGTTATTATACCATCTGATACTTTGTCCATATAGATATGATTTTAAGGCATCCCAAACATAGACAATGGAGACTTCAGGAGTATTATTTATGTCTAGAAAATGTTGTACTTCTGAAAGTATATATTCTTTATAGTCTTTTAGCTGAGTTAAGTATGCTGGTATCCTTTTGATCTGAACATTATGAGTATTTTTATCATGAATTCAAAAACAATTGAGTTATGATCAGATATAGGACATGAAATGATTTTGGAATTAATTAAATCTGTTACCATCTGGTTAGAAATAAAGACCCTATCTATTTTTGAATAAGTTTTGTATCTGTTAGAAAAAGGTGTATGGTAATGATTTTGACTCTATCTGATTATTAATATCATTCAAATGATAAGAATTAGCAAAATCATTTAAATGTTTTGCATTAGATGTAATTCTTCTTTTCTTTATAGTGGTAGTATCACTTTCATGTAGTATACAATTAAAATCACCAGCTAAAATAATATCCCTACAGAGAATGATATGATCTTATCAATATGATGTTTCACTGTATTAATACCAATTCCAGGTATCCAATATACATTAATTAAAGTGTAAGTCTTCCCATTAATTTGTATTGTAACCATACAAAACATTCCTTTGTCATCCTGATAAGACTTAATGGTTTTAGGAATGGGCATACTTTTATTCCATAAAATAGCCACTCCTCTTTTTTCTGAGTGTGCTCTGAACTAACCAATACTGTATACTTATTAGTGGCTAGTTTATCAATACGTCTTTTCAAGAGATGGGTTTCTTGCAGGAAGACTAGATTGGCCTTGTGTAGATTAATGTATCTTATTAGGCTTGCCCTTTTACACGGATTATTCAATCCATTAATGTTTAAAGAAATTCCTTTTAAAGATGTCATTTGGCATTTTAAAACTCAAGAATCTTATGATCAAAATAACAAATAACAAGATAAATAATGTTACATCTCCTCTTTTAGGTGTACCTTTAAACATAGCTGTATTTATTAAATCTCTTATGGGATTTTGTATAGGATTCAATTTTGTTTGTAGTGACAATGAGTGTACAAAATATATTGTGGATGTCAAAACTATATACATATAACAATGAACAAGTGAAAATAATGTAAGGATTAAACCTTGCATCCCGCCTGGAGTTGAAAACTCCAACTTAGAGCAGTATTTACTACTCAAGTTAACCCCTACCCTAAGCAGCAGTACCTCAGCTACCACCTTATCAATTTAATACTAGTTATATTTAACTGAGGTTAACAGTTTTCAATTCAATTATCTATCAAGACAAAACTACACATTTGGTAAAACAGCATCATATAAACTAAAATAAACTTTTTTTTTTTTTTTTTTTAAAACTGTTCATACTATTATATAGATCTATGTAATATATAACACTTGTATTCTAATAGCATTCAAATAATCTTAATGTTAGAAATCAAGAGGAGAGAAAATTATGTTCTAACATTCATTTAAATCAAAAACTTTGGCTAATATGATTCAGACATTACATGCATTAAGATGCATCTATTTTCTGTCATGTGAATTCTATCAACAGCTTCCAAAAAAATCTTGAATTGTTTGTATATGAGCATTTACTTAAACTCATTATTGTCAATAGAGTAAAATATTGTATTCATAAAAATTATTATAAATCATATTGCATAGTTATGCAGATTCTCAGAAACACCTCGTTATTACCTAAAAAAAAAAAAGCCATCACACATAAACACAGACACACACACACACATACACATATATATATACACACACACACACACACACACACACACACACACATATATCTGATCTCACCGAGCCGTGCCCCTGCAGAGCACCATCCCACTTGCCGTCCCCAGAACAAATCTGTCCGCTTCACACAAAATAATGCACAGCAAACACACACTAGCAACCAGATTTTACAATCATGCTAACCTACTGCTTTAAAATATATCACATGACATTTCTTCCAGAATAGAGTTATAAGATTATTTATGCTTGTCAATCAGATGAATTAAATGAGTTATAGTAAAGTATATGTTTGGGACACAAGTTTTTAACACAGATTATTATGCTACTGTTAAGTAGATTTTCAAAAACATTTAAATAAATGTTTCATTTTCTATGCCTTCTAAAATAAGATATTTACTTGCTACAAGAAACTACATCATCTAAACTCATCATAACTGACATTTTATGAGTAGAGTATTTTTCCTGAATCTGTGGTGTGTCAGTGTGATAACCTTGTCAATGTTTATACTAACTGCTTTCAGTTTCTCTGTGAAAATTCTATGAGTGAAGCTTCTGAGGAAACTCATGGACACTGCATGAGACAGCCCACATCCCAGATTGTCTCCCTTAACATTTTGGCGGGAAACTTATTAAAACTTGTGGCAAACATTCATTTTGTCAATAGAGTAAAACATTGTATTCATAGAAATCATTACAAATCATATTGGATAGCCATGCAGACTCTCAGAAAAAAAGCCATCACACTCACACACACACACACACACACACACACACACACATATATATATATATATATATATATATATATATATATATATCTGATCTCACTGAGTTGTGTCCCTGCAGAGCACCATCCCACTTGCTGTCCCCAGAATAAATCTGTCTGCTTTATACAAAACAATGCACAGCAAACACATATTGGTAACCAGATTTTACAATCATGCTAACCTACTGCTTTAAAATATATCACATGACATTTCTTCCAGAATAGAGTTATAAGATTATTTATGTTTGTCAATCAGATGAATTAAATGAGTTATAGTAAAGTATATGTTTGGAACACAAATTTTTAACACAGATTATTATGCTGCTGTTAAGTAGATTTTCAAAAACATTTAAATAAATGTTTCATTTTTATGCCTTCTAAAATAAGACATTTACTTACTACAAGAAACTACATCATTTAAACTCATTATAACTGACATATTTTATGAACAGAGTATTTTTCCTGAATCTGTGGTGTGTCAGTGTGATAACCTTGTCAATGTTTATACTAACTGCTTTCAGTTTCTCTGTGAGAATTCTGTGATTTGAAGATTCTGTGGTAACTCAAGGACATTGTGCATAAGACAGCCCACATCCCAGATTGTCTCTCTTAACATTTTGGCGGGAAACTTATTAAAAACTAGTGACAAACATTCATTTAGCAGTGTAAATGCATCTAAACATGACAGAACCTCCACAATGTATTCCACAGATCATCACAGCCTATATGCAAGTGAAATTAAACTCAAAATTACCAACAAGCAATAAAACTCAGCATTCTTCTCCCAACTCAATTTTCATACAAATCCTATTATTCACTGTGCCCACACAGTCAAAAGCATTTCTATATATTAATAAAGAAAAGAAAAAGAGAGTAGAAAATAAAAGAGAGTGAGGCAGAAATAAAAAAAGTAAGAGAAAGCTGTAAGAAGTATATACAATGGAATGTTACTTACTGTTTATATTAATAGAGTTAAAAATAAAACATTATTTACTCTTATTTAGTTCTGATTATTATTAGTTAAAGCATGACAGATTATTTACAAACAAGCATAAGCAGTATAATCAAGGAAGTATAATTAGAAATAGCATTTGAAGAACTTATAAACTTTTACAAGAAATAAATATGTTATTATTCTATTAATGATATTTTCATTACTGTTCTCTCCTGCCCTCCCCACCCTTTACCCACTACATAATCTAAATAGAATGTCATTGTTTAAACAAAGAAAATAATAAAAGAAGAAGGAAAAAAAAAGATAAAGATAAAAAATGTATCAAATTACTAACCTTACTTTTTCAGAAAGAAAACAAATCGAGTCACAGCCTGCCATTAAATCCTCAGGCATTTTGACTGGTTATGAAACAAAACATTTCTTTGCACATAGAGAATAACTTTGATTAAATCTTTTCCAAAATATTTGTGGCTTTCTGGAAATGCAGGAACTATATTCAAAAAGATTAATAATGAACTAAAATGATGAGAGAGAAAAAAAACATAACAAATCATTTGTTTTTTAGTCTCTTCTTCTTCTCTGAAGTCTTCCAGGAAGCTTCAGTTGCCAATCTCTTTAATGAAGAACTAGCCCATTCCATTTCTTCTATTTTATCCAAAATCCTTTTTTCTTTGACAAACAGTAAAGCAGAGTCTAAATTATCGAAGACCTTAGGACCATCAGGAAGGATGATTTTAAGCTTGGCAGGAAACAGAAGGTATGTTTTAAACTGTGCTTTTTTAAGCTCCCTTATTAGTGGCAGAAAAACTTTTCTTTTAGCAATTACCATGGAAGAATAGTCATTGTCAAAACGCACAGTTGTCTCATTAAACTTAACAGGAGCTTTAGCCCAAGCAGATTTAAGAACCCTCTCTTTATCAAAAGATGATAGAAATCTAACTATAACTGATCTAGGATAGTTTTTGTTAGAGTTGGTATTAGCTATAGATCTATGTGCTCTTTCGATACCAAAAGAGAATGCTTCTGGTAAATCTAAAGTTTTAGGGAGCCATGTTGTTAAAAAGAAGTAATATTGTTACCTTCAATATTTTCTGGCAGTCCAAAAATCCTAATGTTATTAGCCTAGATCTATTTTCCAGGTCATCCAGCTTTGTTTGTAAATGTGTATTTTGTTTCAGCAGAAACTCAATGTTGATTTCCTCTTCTTGTATTTTATTTTCCATGTCATTCACAGCTTCTTCTATGCCTGTCATCTGGATCTTCTGTTGTTGCAGGTCCATATGTAACAAGTCTATTTGTTTTGTAGTTTTTCTATGAAAGTGTCTATTTTAGTATCCATTTTATCCATCTTAGCAGTAAGTTGCTGGACTATAATTATCAGAGACTGAAGTTCTTTCTTGATGCTGGAGTCTTGAGAATTTGTCTTACTGGAACTCATTTCAGACTGATAAACTGACAGGAAAATTTCCAAAGTAATTTCTGACAGGAATATTATTAAGATTTCCTTTCTTTTTTAGATATAGTTCAAGAACTATATAAAACAAACATATTTAGAAAGAAAATTACTTCAAGAATTAATTTTTTAAGTAATTAATTCCTGTCAATGTAATGAAATTGGTGGAGCTGAAGAAATCTGCTGCTATCCTGTGTTCATCCTTGGCCACGCATGTTATGTAGACTTCTGAGAGGTGATCTTTGCCTGTCATACGAGGCATCCCTGGACCGTGTTTTGATGAACCTTATGCACATCCACAAAAAACAACATCTGAATTACTAGATTAAAAGATCTAAATTTTGCTTGCAACATAAATAGGATATGCTGGAGAGACAGATGCGTTTCTCAGAGAATTCCCATTCTCTGGAACAGGAATGCCATCCATGTGAAGGAGTTCCTCCCTATGCCTATTTAAGAGCAACTTGGACCAATGGAAGGGTAAACAGAAATTCACCCTTAGTCTGGCACCTATATTGGTGATGGACATAGGCAGTCAGTAAGTCGCCCACTTTATAAATCAAATTTGTGGGTCACATTTGGGTTGCACAGCTAGGCTTATAAGGGCCCTATATGGTTGTTAGCGTAGTATATACCTATGAGCACCCATAACTCCTTATGGCTTACAGACCATTTTTGGGTCTGCTGTCTTTTAACTACGTGACTTACCAGCTAATAAAAGGCAGTAGTAGAAAGGGCAGGGACTTGTTAACAAAATGACACTAAAATGTTTAAACTACAATGCTACAGTAGAGAGATTGATTTAGTGTTTGCCACTTGCCATTCATATTTGTTATTTTCATAACTAAGTAATCTACATGCTGTTGAGTTGTGTGGAATGAAATGCCATACCAGGAGACATTTATATCACATTATGCTGGAGATACTGCTGTATTCTTAGCAATTAGAAAATAAACAATGTTTCCATATGTATTAATATTTTCAAAAACTGAGTTACTTACAAACTATTGCATGGCATCAGCTGTAAAACTTTAGATGTTGTTGAAAGTAAATGCCATCGGTACTTGCCCCGTAAGTTAAATATCTTGAAAAATATTCAGTGGTAATTGTATAATTAGCAGTGTAGCAAAGCATATACATATACTGCTCTCTGGAATTTCTTGCTCACAGCTCCTTCCACTCCTTTCTCATTTGCTCATACTTGGAGATTACTAAATGCTCAAGTTGTGAATACCCTCCTCTTAAACTGTTTGAACTTTAGTTTTCCTCCCATTCATAATATTGCACCCACTTGTTGGACACACTAATATCCATTTTGATATTTTCTTTTTCTAGATTACTTTTAAAAATCTTCATTTAGTTCTAATAATTCGTTATGATCTCTCGTGACTATACTTATTTGTCTGGCTTCGCATGTTGCCTACATTAGAAGCTTTACTGTTTGTATTTATCTTGTTTGTAACCAGTCATAGGTAGGTAGGTAGGGAGAGTAGTGGTTAAGTTGTCACTGGTGAATACAACCTTGTCTGAGACTGCTTAACTACTACTAGCTACTGCTTGATTGCATACCTTATAAAGCCAGAGGCCAGTGAAGACTAAAACTCAAACGATTCTGTTAAGATTGACACTAGCATAGTTCCTCTATAGTTGCTCACAGGGTAAGAGTAATGGTGGCATTACATAAATTCACCTTATTTGATCTTGTTAAAAATGTTTTTGTGAATTAGTGTAACTGCAATATGCAAGGAATGCAAATATATTGCATAGCTGGATATAAAACTGTTACTGAAGCTGGAGGATAAGAACTCATCAGCTTTTAAAACATGTGCTGAGGCTCTTAGATGTTCTTCACCAAGCCATCTAGCTGCACTGGTAGTCAATTACTTAAACAGGTTTAACTAACACCTTATAAGGCAGCCACCACAGGCAGATTCCTTGTCAGAGCTGTAGACCTTTCTGGGTGATGAGCATCCTGTCCCATTTGGTAATGCAGCTGTATCTGATGGTGCATTAAGCGTATTGTGGCTCGTCTTCTGGGCTGAAAGTTAGGGATTTTGTGAAAGACTTAATAGAAGGCATTTGTAGTCAGTGGGATGTATACCCTTTATAAAATGCCTTGAAGTTATAGTCACAGAGTAATTGGATTCAATTGGTGGCTTATATAGCTGGTGTCTGTCACAGGGGGTTCACTTAGTGTCTTCATAGATGAAGTTATTTGGTGCCTTCTTTGCAGGTGTTTGGCACCTCCTGGTTGCCTAAGATGTACGCATTTTGAGTAGAAACATTTTGGCTCCCTAGTGCCATCTTTACACACAGAAAAACTGAAAGATAAATTGATATCTCGAGTCAAACAATTTGAGGATAGGTGTCCTTAATGCTAGATTGCTAAACAAACATGTACAACCTGGCGGCTTCCTGCTCTTGAAGGTTGTGCAGATTTGCATCTTCACTGAAACTTAGTTCAGAGGTCTGTCAAGCACACTGCATAGTCTACATTTTAGCATTTACCACTTTCTCAGATTTGGAGACACTGGTGGAGGAGTGTCTGTTTTATATGCATGTAAGTCTAAAAGCTAGACAACTTAACCTGCAGAGTAAGGTGTTATATTTGGTGTTCCTGTAACCATAGAGATTCTAAAGCTGCTGGGTCCTGTGATCACTCACTTGACCAGTACAATCCCTCACTCCACACCACCTTTCTCCAGGGGGACCATACCAGTGAATTTTGGAGTAAATTTGTGGATACCCATCCAGTCTTTTAGTTTATATTTAAAGGAAGCTAGTGAGTTGCACTGCTTAACATGTAGTAGAAACTTCCGGAGGTTTGGGAGGTACTGGGACATAATCCTATCCCTCCAACATGTATTTTTTTATCTGGTTCTAATATTGGTTGTCATATTGGACTAGCAAAGAAGTAGGAGGTCCAGGACAGTTGAGTTTCTAATGGCAGGGTAATTAAGACGGCAATCTCTCCTCAAAAGTCTGTAAGACACTGAAGAAAAGGATAGAGCTTCCAAGCCTCACTTGGTAGCTTATGGGCTTTAAAACTGTGATTACTTTTTTTTTTTGGTTAACAACATCTGGGATCTTTCTGATTGTTTGATATGTTTTTTGAGATGTATCTGAATGTATTCAATAAGAGGGGCTGATCAATACAGAGTGTAATGGAATGATTACCTCTTTAGAAATTGATAGTATTCCTTTGTCAATTAGCTGGGCTAAATAAAAGAATTTCCTGGCAACTGTTGTCACATGATAGTGAAAGGAGAGGGAACTATCAACCCAAGTACCTAGATTTCTGATTATATTTTCAGTTTGCAGTGGTTTGTTATGTATACAGTATTATGAAGGGGAGGGGTTGTTTACCAAAAGTAATAATACTGCATTTTTTCACATTTAGTTTTATCCCATTTTTAAGACTGTTTTCTTGGAGGATATCATTCTGAAAGATTTGCTTGCCATAGAGTGACTCAATCCCCAATTTTCAGTCATCTGCAGACTTTGTTAGCCAGTTTGAGAAATAAATGCCAAACAGGAGTGGTCCTAGCACTGAGCCCTAAGAAGCACATTGATCACTTTTGTACTTTCTGATGAAGCACCTGCATCTTGCACTGTATGGTTCTGTCTTTCAACCACTTTGATATCCATCTTTATACATATTGATCAATTTAAAAACCTTTAGGTTTTGTATGATGGCTTCATGGGAAATGGTGTTGAAGACCTTGGCCGGGTCAAGATGCATCAACTGCACTTGACCACCATCTGTAGCCTCCATAACCCTTTTGAAGAAGTTTATCAGATTAAATCAACAAGCTGTACCCTTCACGAAGCCGGACTGCAGAGGGTCAGGTCTAATAGGATTCTTTATTGCAGTGTATGAGGTCAGCAATAATACGTTTCATGGTTTTGCAAATGAGGCTCGTAAGGCTGATAGGTCTGTAATTACCCAGATCAATTGTAAGGCCATCCATATGGAGGGTTATCACCACTGCAGTGCACCACGCATCGTGGACAAACCCAGTAGCTAAGCTTATGTTAGACAGTACAAGGAGTGTGTTTACATGGCCATGTTTAGCACTATTAAGCAACCAGGTATGTTGTCAGGTCCCATGGAGGAAGTATTTTGGTGTTTGTTAGTAGTGTCAGTAAATGATCTTTAGAAATAATAATTTGGGGCTTTGAACAGATATCTCAGAGATGAAGTTGACACTGGATTTTTTTTGTAATGATATCAACAATATTTTTTGGGTCAGAACTGGAAGTATCATTGTAAATAAGTTCAGAACATTCTAGTGCGGTATTTTTTTCTCCCGTAGTTAATAAAGGATTTGTAATTATCTTTGGGGTCAGTGGCCAGCCTTAGTTCATGGCATCCTTTAATGGACCCGATAGCGTTCATTTTTCAAATACTTTTGATACTATCCTTGAGTGGAGGTGTTTTGAATCCACTAATTTGAGTAGTTTCCCTTTTTGTTGTGTAGATTATGGTGGTTAATTACCAGGTTGGTTTGTCTTTGAATTTACTGTGATAATTGGTTCTGGAAAGGGCTTTTAACACCCATTTAAAATGCATAGAGATACCAGCAAACTTCAGTAAGGAATTCTACACCCATTTACTAAAATGCATAGAGCTGGTGCATTAAGGATAGTGGAGGTGCAGTCATGAGTGAATTTTGATATTCTGTCTCAGAATAGGTTGAGGTTGGCATGTGTGTAGTGCTTACATTTATTAAGGTTTATTGTAGGAGTATTTGGGAGCTTAAAGGTGAAGTTCACAAGTTTATGGGCAGACTTCACTGGGGAAAGAAATACCAGAGGAGCAAGCAGTGCAAGAGGCAGCCATATTTGTGTGAAATTAGGTTGAGTGCTGTGTCCTTTAGTAGAGTTATTTACTAATTGTTCAAGGGAATTTTTGTAAGTGTAGTAATTTTTGGGTGTATCCTATATTACAGGTATAGGTGTGCCAGTTTGAGTGGTAGTTAATGTCACTCGAAATAAAGGAGTGTTTGGTGTTAGGGAGATTATTTAGAACACTGAGGGAGTCTTACATGGTCATCAGGTGACAAGGAAGGTTTTCTGTATCAAGATATTGGCTGATAATCCTATTTGTAGCAATCTATATTTCAATGAGTTCAGTTTGCAAGTCCCAAGGAACCTGCCAGGAAGATAATGTGTTCTTTGTCAAATACGGAGACTCCACCACAGTTGTCACTTGGTCTGAAGGCATGAAAAGCACAAACCCCTTGTACAGAGGGGAATGCTCTCATTTTATATTTAAACCAATTTTCAGTAACTACTTTGAAAGAGATGGTTTCCAAATGCAGGGGTGCATCAAGATCAGGCAGTTTATTGTTTATACATCCGGCATTGAGGAGAACCACCTTAATGTGATCCAGTTTTGGGACTGCCCATCAACTGGACTCCATCTAAAAAGGCACTTGGGAACAGCAGAGGTTTTAGCCAGTATATAGAAGCCTTCAAATGAGAGGTGCAGGTCATCCCTGACAGAGAAAGCTGGACTGTCGAGCATCTCATCCCGTACTGGCACATACTTGATCCACCTGGAATGACACCAGCTATTTAACCAATTATTCAAACCAGTTATTATTTCACTATACCTAGGCATCACTTCAGATGATGGAAGTATTCTACTCTGAGCTAGTATCTTAGCTGCATTTAGAACATGTTATAATATATGTTGTAAATACTATTTAAATGGGTGTTACAGAACTTCCAAGAAACATGAAAATTACCTTACTGAATGTGATCTACTAATAATCTAACCTAACACATTAATATGGAGAACTTCATTTATCCCACTATTGACTAGGATAATTATCACCCAAGGCAGATATGCACAAAACCTCCTAGACCTTATTAACACAAATTATTTAGGGCAGTAAGTAAAAACATGTAGTAGCTGAAGTTGTATACTAGATGGTGGGTTTTCTAATAAAATCAGGCTTAATATAGCAAAAAAAAAACTTTCAAAAACAGCCTTGAATCTAAAGCCTCCTTCAAGTCTAGCTTGCTTTAAAGATTGAACATAAAAAAATATTTTTATTCATATACAGAAAACAAATGGTAGTTCCCAGGGCTGTAGTGACCTTGAGGTCATTGGGGCAATAATTTTTTTGTGTCTTGCAGCTGATCATCAGCAGACCCCCATTGCCTCTCCTTGATAGCTATGTCTGCCAAGCCTACCTAGCCTCTCCCAGATTTGCTGTGAATAAGGGTTGGGGCCTACAAGCAACTCAATGTCCCAGGTCCATGCCATACTGCTTGCAAAGGAGGGTCTCTTTTTGCCCTAATCTTCTCTTCCTTATGCACACTTCTGGTGACATTCACTGGGCAGGCATGCAGTGGGGGCATGCTGGTACATCATCCCATCTCCTTGGTGTCTTCGAACACTAGTAAAGACAAACTTCAATACTTGGAAACTGCAATACACCAACAGATTCAGAGGAAGACACAAGAGTAGTAGTAGTAGATATCCATTTTATTCCTTCTGTCCTGGTACCTCAGCTATTCGCCTTCAATGGGACATATATTTGCATTTTCAGTCTCCTTTTATATATGCTTTAATTAATTAATTAAACATCAATCAATCAATTAAACATCATTATATCAAATAATTTAACTCATTCACCACTGAAATATATTTCAAGGAAGGAAACATTTCTCTTAAACTTTTTACAAACACATTTTTTCCTTTTCTTTTACTTAATCTACAAATTTTATAAATATTAATTACAAAATATGAACTGTAAACTAAACACTCCAAACATTAATTAATAAATTTCATAGTGCAATAAATTCTTTTTCAGATGTGCATGCATATAACAACTGATCACTATAAAATATCAATGTTACAAAACTTCAATTTTAATACATAATGAATCATTTGGTGAAAACTGAATATCATTAATACCCATTAAATTTCCAAGTTCATTCCTTTAGGAAATAGGGTATGATACTCAATGATGAACCTTTGTTCTAACTTACTCAAAACTACTTTGTAATTTCCTCTATTTGAATGAGGCCTGGCTAACACACTAAACTTAAAGCTATCATTTTCACCATTGTGTATGCTGCAAAAATGTGCAGCCACAGGGCTCTCTAAGTTTCCCCTCCTTATGTCACCTAGGTGTTCCAAAATACGAATCTTAACTTGTCTAGTAGTTTGTCCAATGTACCATTTGGCTGGAATACAATCACAGCCTAAAATGTAAATGACCCCTGTTGACCTACAATCAAACCTTTCGAAAGCAGTGTACATCTTTCCATTGATCTTCAAACCATGCATATTTTTAGTTTTACTACAGACAGAACATTTCCCACATTTGTGCATCCCAACCATACCATCTCTTCTTACTTCAACTTTTCTATTTAAGATCTCTTTCAAATTCGGATACCTTTTATAAGAAAAAGTAATATGTTTGGGAAAAAGGTGACCTATTGTAAAATCTTCACATACAACTGGCCATAACTCCCTAATAACTTTTTCCATAATACATGAGAAATCAGAGTATTTGGATACAAAAAACAATTTGTCTAAGTTTAGTGCATTTTCAAACTCAAATGTATGTTTATGCCCTCGCGTCCCAAATGCTCTATTTTCACACAATTTTTGTTTTATATATTCAAGCCTATCCTGCTCATATCCACGAGAATATAATCTATCCGAAATTTCATCACACACCTCTTCCCAAAGGTTTTTATCTGAAGTATTTCTTAGATTCCTTTTAAATTCTCCTTCCGGTATGGCTTTGATCAAATGTGCAGGGTGCATACTACTAGCATGTAAAAAATTATTCACTGAAGTGGGTTTCCTATAGGTTTTATGCTCAACCAAACCATTTGCCCCCACATAAAATTCTACATCAAGAAAGGGAATTTGAAATTCAGAAATGTGTGCCACAAACTTTAAACCATGGTGATTGCTGTTTAAGCTCACCATGAATTAAATCAAAAGAGTCATGCTCCCTTTACACACAAAAATCAGATCATCAATGTAACGTTTGAAAAAAATCACATTATTAACAAAAAATGTGTTTTGATACATAAATTCCCTTTCAAATTCCCCCATGTAGATCACAGCATAACTAGGGGCAAAAGCTGCACCCATAGCTGTTCCTTTTTCTGCAAAAATAATCCTTCTTCCACAAAAATAGTTATGTGTTAAGCTAAACTCAAGCAAACTTAACAAAATCTAGTATATGGTCCTTCCCCCATCATTTTGTACACTGCTTCCAAACCCCACCTAGTTTTAATGTTGGTGTAGAGTGATACAACATCAACAATAGCCCAATAATAATTCTCTTCCCATTTCAGTCCTTTTAAAGCCACACATACATCCTGTGTATTCTTGACGTGAGATTGAACCTTTGGCAAAAATTTCTTTAAATGATGGTCCAAGAAAATATTAACTCTCTCAACAAAAGACCCAATCCCCGAAATAATAGTTCTACCTGGAGGATTGGTAACATTTTTATGAATTTTAGGGATTATGTACATATAGGGATGTTGGGGTTCCTTCATGGTTAAACTTTTTACATCCTTACTAGTGAAAAATCCCAATCTTTCACCTCTCTCTAATAATTCATGAAGTTCACCAGAATAAGACTCAAGGGGGTTACTTCCTAGCTTTTGATAAGTATCATCCACCAATAAATTATTGATTATGTTCTCATATTTATCTTTGTTCATGATCACCCAGTTACCCCCTTTATCCGCCGGTTTGACAGTTACTTTATCTAATTCCATCCTAAATGTTTTCAAGGCCAACCATTCATTTTTAGTTAAATTAAACATCTTTTTTCGCATACAAAAAGCTTTATGTTCCAATTCCAGTTTGGCCATAACAACATGTTCAAAGGCATTTATTGCCGAAGATTTCTTAGGAGGCATAAAAGTGCTGTCACCTGGAAAATGGGGGACTTTTAAGTGACCATAACCACCTCCAAAAACCCCCTCCAAGTCAGATTCCATAAAAGACTCATGAACGTTTTCATTCTCATTTTCATCCCTAATAGCATCCAATTCCATGCCTTCATAATCATATATACTTAAATTTAAGAGAGTTTCATCAAAAACATCACTTTTTTCTTTAATTTTACTTTTTTCTTTTTCATAAAAATGAACCTTTAAATTTAATTTTCGGACAAATGTTTTAACATCAAAAATGAGGTCTGAAATGGATGGTATCCTGGTGGGTACAAATTTTGTCCCTTTTGAAAAAACACTCAACATTTCATCAGACAGGGTAAGGTCAGAGAGATTAATCACATTCAAACCATCATTGGCAATACTACCAGCACTGAATTCCATTTCATTCTCATCACAACTTCCAATAGTAGCAATAGGCTCACACAATATATTATACTCATTTTGACAATCATAAGATGCTACTAATTCAGTATTATCCTGATAGGTGACATTAATATCATGCTGCACATTTATGCTGGGGTCTCTAAACTCTAAACCAACTTTCTGTCCTAAGTCATTCCCAATAACATCACTGACAGACTGGTTCACTTCTTCATCATTAGACATCTGTTCTACAGAGACACCCAGTGAACCAGACATTGTTTTTTCATGATTTAATCTTGATACTAAGTCCAAAGATTCAAAACTATCAGCTGTATGAGTAACCAAAACAGCATTATAGTTTGGTAAACTAGCAGTGCTGTTAAAACATTTATTGTCCACAACATCTAGCAGCTCAATCCTCCCATTAACTGAACAAAAATATTCCGGAAAAACATTAACATTAACCTGTCCTACATTAGCAGTTTCATCTAAACAGTCAGTTTCCAGAGTAATGCATCGCTCAAAGTTCCCTTTCCTGTTACCACTTTCAAACTCATCAGTATTATTACGTACAAAAATATTTGTACAAGATTGCCTGATTCCATCATATACAGAACTTGCCGTTCGTCCTACACTTTTATTATTATCATCAGTGTCTAAACAGTTTGCATCCCCCACATTTGGCGCCTGTTCCGAAAAAACATTAAACGGCTCAGACAACAACCCTTTAAAACTGGGTTCTACCACTTGGTCCGTTGCACCATAAATGTTAGTAATATCAATACCGGAAGAAGCATCCAATCGTGAGCTGCTATTAATATCTACACATTCAATATCCGCCAAACATAGCTGCTCAACATTCCCGCATTCAGCGGAAGGCAAAGCGTCAGCGTATCTTGGTTCAGTACAACTGTTCAAACAGTCGGTCAGTTTTCCAACCCTCCCATACACATTTCCAATGAACTGGGAGTGATCATTAATAATGGTAGTACCTTTAGAGGCAGTATCTAGTACATTCAATATTTCACAAGTTTTAAAGGATACAGTACCGGAGAAAGCATTCATATATTGTGAGCTGCCATCATTATTCAAACATTCAGTATCCGCCGGACATGGCTGCTCAAAGCCCCCACATTCAACGGAAAACAGAACATCAACATCTCCTGGTTCAGCACAACTATCAGAACATTTAGCTAGTTGTCTAGTCCTCTCATACATATTATCAGTGAGCTGGGAATGATCAACAACATTAGTAGCATGTCCAGAAACACCATCTAGCACATCCAACTCTTTAGAAATTTCACACGTTTTGAATACAAGCGCATCAGATCTAGATGCGCTACTACTTTTTAACATGCTGTCCTCTAAAAACCCAGAGTGCTCATACACATAACTACTGTTGGTGTATTGCCATCTCCTTGGTGTCTCAGCTAATATCCTCTTCCCATCCCCACTAAAGACCAGGCCTGCTCCATGTCTTTGTCCTCCACCTGGGATTGAGTATATAGAATTTCTTGATGTGCTCTCCCCCATCCTTCCTTGCTGTAACCTTAGACAGCCAAGCTGTTAATCATGCCTGGGTCACCTGAGCAATAGTCAGGACTTTATCCCTGTAATGCCATTGCACTGGCTGAGGTCATTGGGATGGTGCAGTCTGAACCCTAAGATATCCCTAACATCTTTGCAAGTAAATTTAGCTGAAATTATAGTAAGCCAGTTCACATAATATCCCTTTTCCAGCACCCAGACTTTACAGACCAAATTGTAATAGCCTTGTATGAGGTTAAATATGCCAGTTCCTTGGGCAAAGACTATTTTACTGACTATGTTCTCATTAGTCCTAAAAAGAATCTTGTTTTTCAATTGCACATTTAAAGGACAATAGTCTGAACACACTTCTTATACCTAAAATGTAACAGTAGGTATCAGCTTTTCTTGTTTACATCCAGGAAACTGGGCACACATCATCGGCAGCATTATGGAGAGAATCCTCATGGAGCTAATTTTTAATGACATTGGTAGTTTACTTTTACTAGACTTGTATCAAGATTAGTTTGTTAAGGGTAGATTCTATCTGCAAAACCTGGTCAGCTTCTTTAAGGAAGCTACAGTTGCCCTAGATGAAAGATTGCTGGTGCATGCAGCTTGCCTAATTGCTTCTTGTCTGCAGTTTGCCAAAGCATTCAACACTGTTCCACACACATTGATCATAATAAACTTTGAGACCTCAAGAGTTAATATAAGTGTGGATCAGTTGGGTAGCTAGCTGTCTTTCTGGAAGAAACCAAATAATGAGAGTAGATGGCCAAATGTCCTCATTAGAAGTCACCATCAGGGTGCAGTATGCAAACCTGTATTTATTTGGCATAATTTTCTCAGATGCTTGAGTTAATGGCTCCATATAGTTAGTGTGGGACATGTAACTAACACTGCCCTGCTCTGAAAAATGAAGTACACAAATCTCAAAATCAAAATTCAGGGTAATGCATTTAAAGCATTTTAGGGAGTATTTGCCCCACTGCAACCCCTCAGTGTACCCCTGTGATATTCCACGCTCTTGATAATTACATGTACTAACACTGAGATTGCTTTATTGGAATGCAGCAGAGTACTGCAGGCTTACACCTGGAAGTTATTCCCCTTTCCAAGGCTTTCACTGTGTGTCTATTTCAGTGGTCACAATTGTTGCACTCTGAATTTGAACAGTAAGCAGGGTTGGTGTCAACATGTGCTGGATGTTTGCTGATGACTGCAGTCTTGGTGCAGTTGATCTTGGTTCACATACAAATAGAAATATTTCTGTTGGCTGGTCACCACAGGAGGCTTTCAGTGTAGCTCTCAGTATTCCAAAAGTAAAAAGTGTTGACAGACACAGCACAAAGGTAAAACCAGGATTTATTCCAGACACGAATCACTTCAAAATTTCACCACAAGTGAGCGCTTTCATCTCCTAACATCGAAGATTTCTTCAGACTGGTGGTGAAGCAAAAGCAATACAGTTGTATATCTTTCTAAAATCAATTAAAACATCAATTGAAACATAATTAACCTTTGTGCTGTGTCTGTCAACGCTTTTTACTTTTGGAGTTTGTTTTGCGATTTAACATTCTTTTTGGCTGCTTTTGTGGATTAGCTCTCAGTATTTTCAAAGCTATAATCAATCAGTATAGGGAGGCTATTGTTCCTATTTACTCCACATTTGTTCATCCTGGTTAGTCCTTGAACTTGGTACCCTGTCTGTATATTTTTGACAGAGCACTAGGTAGGCTTGAGCAATAGGACTACTCTGAGAGGTTTAAGGAGCTGTCCTGGTCTTCATTCTCATGCCATGTGTCTTGCATGTCCTTCGTGGACTGCGGTGTATGTATCCTTGCATGTATGATGTAGTACTGCAGTGTATGTATCCTTGCATGTACAATGTAGTACTTCAAAGGCCAACACACACGCAAAAACACAATCAACTTTAACATTTTATTTTAATAGTAGTAGTTTACTGGTGTCGTCCTACCTTCTGATCTGATGCTTGATTGGCTTCTCTTAATTTCATATGCATGTAGCCCTTGTCCTGGTGACAGGACCATAGCTGAAAAATTGTATCTAGTATCCTTGTGCTTACTCACATAACTAAATAAACGTTTGTGTAGAAACTGTGCATTTTGAATATGTATTGCACAGGTAATTTTGGCTTTCCATTCTGTTGGTTACATTTTCAAACATTTTTGGGGGAGCATCAAAAGCACTGCTAGGCAAAAATACTTTATATGCCATGTTAATAAACATTTGATCTGAAGTTGTTTTCATTTGGTCTTCATCCTGTGAGGCACTGATCCAGGATGGATCTGACTCTGCCGCATTTTTCCAGCATCGGATCCGAGCTCCAAGCTCCTCCCCTACCCATAATGCCCCTGTCTTCTTCCTCCCTTTAGATCCTGTTGGCAGTGTCTAATGTTTGCATTGTGCTCCGTGCTCTAAGCGATTTTTTTTTTGAGTAAGTTTTGTGTATTTAGTTAATCTTCATCCGTTTCTATCTCCCCTTTCACTTTTATTGCTTCTCGTGCTCAGGCATTGGTGCTTAGATAATAAATAAATTAAAAAAAAATCCTGCTTTCTATTCCCCTCTACTATCTCTGGGTGTGGGTGAGTGCTTTGGGTGCTCTCACTCCATCCCCATGGCGGAGACATTCAAACTGGGATTCTGAAAGTGCACAGAGTGTTGGCCATAAGCTTTCTCCAGTGGATGGCCACACTGTGTAGTTTGCTTGGGGGTCCAGCACTGTGATTCCTCCTGTTCGATCTGCGCAGAGTTGAGTTCCTGAGCATTGATCGACAGCAGGAATAAAGCTCATCCTTAAGGGCCTCCTCCCACCACCCTTGGTGGAGGCCCAAGCTGCTTCAGCCGCTTCTGCTTCTACTGCTTCCTCCACCCCAGCCTCTAGGACTTAACCTCCCACCAAGAGGACCAGGGATGGAGTGATGCATAAACATAGGGACAAGGATAGGCCAAGGAAGCAACTCGCCCGGCTGCTAGCTCTGGTTCTGTCCTGCTCCATTCCGCTTGATTCTCCCTGGAGCCGGAGGTGGCTCGAGTCTGATCCCCGGTGTCAGCCTCCCCTCACCGCCTCCCTAGCCCGGTGTCTGTGGCCTCTTCCTCCAGGTCCACCTGCAGCTGCACCGAAGCCGAGGTAGACAGGATGATGCGGAAATTCATCAGTATGCAGTTTCAGATGGGAGTCTTGCCTGCCCGCTCCCTCTCTTAGGCTGGGGACATATAGTCTGCCTTTGTCCCAATCACTCCTTCTCCGATCCAACCCCTGGTTTCAGAATATTCTGGTCCGAGGACCCTTGGCGCTGATGATACCCTGTACCTTGATGCTGGCCATTGCCCTGAGCTGGTCGGTTCCGACAAGCTCTGAGCTGACCAACTCTCGGAGCCATGACCTCTGTGCCTGATCCAACATGGTGGTGTCGGCTCTGAGTTTTTCACAGCCGAGCTGCTCGCTCAGAGTCTCTGCACCTGGAAGTTCGGCTCTGGCTCCCCTGTTGGTTTCAGAGGATTACAGACCCAGTCACGGTCCCAGCTCCAAGGGTGTGTTTTCATTTTTCTTTCGAACTGGTGGAGAGGGTCCTGTCAGTTCCATAGAGACCCTTGACGCTTTTCATCCTGTGAGCACGTCCTGGCTCCATCTGTGTCTGGTCCGGATTCTGCCATCCTGGCCCCTCAGGGACAGCCTGCTGCCTCTCTGCCCTATTGAGTTTCCCCATGGGAACAGAGTGACGTTTTTGAGTCCTTCCCAGAGACACCCCCTGAGGAAGTTCCTTGAAATCACATGTGTAAAAGGAGACATTTAAGACTCCCCACCGGAGTCCCTCACAAAGGAGACAGATTTGGAGGAAGGGGAGGGTTCCCCAAGGTCACCTCCAGAGGACGTCTCCTTTGGAGACATCATGGTGATCCTTCACCAGCAAGGGGGGTGGTCTGCCCAAAAACCCAACCCTGATGAGTCTGTGTTACTGGAGGCATTTGGCACTGGATCCTCTACATCCTGGGTGACCCCTCCTCAGATCCCTTGGTGGATCTCTCTACATCTCTGTCATGGAAGGAGCCCGACATGGTGGAGTTTATCCTCAAACACCCTAAGATTCTCAGTGCCCCATCAGATAGACCACACTGGATGAAGGGATGCCCTGTTGATGCCATGGTGGTGGTGGCTGCCACCAAGAAGGAGATCACACAGGAGAGCGCCATGGTCCACCCACCGGGCCGAGAGTCCAGGACCTTGGACCATTTTGGGAAGCAGGTCTATGCTTCAGCGACTTTCTCTGTATGTGCGCTGAACTACATGGCACACATGATTAGACTTGAGAGAGACCTAGTTAAAGAGGTCTCTTGAGTCTACCCCAGGGTCCATGTCGGCAGAGATTAAAAAGGTTTTCTCCTCGTAGATAGTCACCCTTACCTCCATTGCCAACACATTTATGTGGCTTCTTTCTCATGCTGCTGTGGGCGCTGCTACAGCTGCCAGAACAGGAGTTGCCATCACTCTTCATGCCTGGCTCTGACTCTGTGGCTTTTCGGAGCACTTTAAGGCGTCATTTACAAATGCCCCATACGATGGTTCCACTCTCTTTGGAAAGTTGATACGTGACACATTAGTCCAGAGTGAGAAGAATCGGAAGACTGCCTTCAGAATCCTCTTCTCAACCCGCAACGAACCTTCTCCAGGAATCGGCGAGGGGCAAAGAAGATGTGGTTCTGGAAGTCTCAGGGCTATTTCCAGGATACTCAGGACTTCTCACCTTCCTCCAGAGGCAGAGGGGGATTTGACAGATGCCACCCTCGCGACAGAGGAGGTCTGAGGGACCAAGGGTCTTGGGATTCCTTCCCGGACAGACCCTAAAGGGCTGCCCGGCTGCTCATCTCTGGAAGCAGTTGGGGGACGAATTTTGCTACACCCAACGGCCTGGGAGTCTATCACAGATGATCGTTGCGTGTAGCAGATCATATCCAGAGGGATATTCAATCCCCTTCATTCATACACCACTCCTTCCCAGACACCTCTTGGACGTTCCACCAGCGCAAAGGGAGTAGGCAGCAGTGGAAATTTCCAAGCTGCTTGAAAAGTGAGTCATCCAGTCCCCCCCCCCCCAGACCAGTCCGGATTAGGCATCTATTCCAGATTCTTTGTAGTGCCAGAGAAGACGGGGGACTTGAGACCCATTATGGAATTTTTCAACCTTAAATCTATCAGTTGCCAAGACTGAGTTCTGGTTGGTCAGTCTCCAATGTATCCTCTCTTTCCTGCAGGAAAACGATTGGATGTGCTCTGTGGATCTACTACATCAAAATGGACAGATGCTCTTGGAGGTTCCTCTGCTTCCAGCTGGGGGTCAGTCATTACCAATTCAGAGCGTTACGCTTTGGTCTCACCACAGCTCCCAGGGTGTTCACCAAAGTGATGGCAGTGGTAGCAGCTTACCTGCGGCAGCAGGGTTTCCAGGTCTTCCCCTACCTGGTCGATTTGGCTCCTTTCTGCCCCCTCCAGGCATTGACTATGCCAAGCCAGGGATTCCCTTCTCCAGACAGCCCACCAGTTGAGCATAACTATAAATCTGAACAAATCCCTGCTGAATCTGGTTCAAGTTCTGGACTTCATTGGAGCTCAGTTGGACACTATTCAGACCAAGGCTTTTCTAATTCCAGACAGACTTCAGTCCCTCAAACACCATGTCTTGTGTATCCTTCCAGCTCAATCACATACAGCAGAATTAGTCTTATGAGTGTTGGTGTCCATGGCATCCACGATTACTCTCGTGCCCACAGGCCGGCTGCACATGAGGGTGCTTCTGGACTCTTGTGGTCCAGTGGATTCTTCTGCATCTAGCATTGTCCCATCCTGTTCGCCTCTCTCAGACATGCAGGAATTCTCTCCTGTGATGGATTCGATCCCTGGATCTTCATCATAGTTGACCATTTATTCTTCCTGCCCCATTGACCATGGTGACCACGGACGCCTCCCTACTCAGGTGGGGGGCATTGCAACGGAAGGACAGTCCAAGGCACTTGTTCTCCCCTAGAGACTCGATTGCATATCAGCGTCCTGGAGATGAGGCCAGTGCTTCTAGCGTTGCAAGCTCTTCATGCCCATCTTCTTCTAGGGATGATTGCCATCCAGACAGGCAGTACGACTGTAGTCTGGTACATCAACAAGTACGGGGGAACCGGGACTTATCCCGTGTCACTAAGCCATGAGAGTGTGCAATCTCCACCGGACGTTTTCTGGTGGCAACGCCCATTCTGGGGAGGTCCAACATCCTAGCAGACAGGCTGAGCAGGTCTGTCCTGATGCCTTATGAGTGGCCTCTGAATCCTTCAGTAGTGAAACAGATCTTTCTAAAGTGGGGTCATCCTTGCCGAAATCTCTTCGCCTCTCCAAACGTGAAGTGCAGCACATTTTTTGTTCTGAACCCCCCCCACCGAGGGAAGTCCCCAGAGATGTTCTGGTTCATGCTTGGCCCTCCGGTTTTCTGTATGCTTATCCTCCTCTTCCTCTTATCCTGAAATTCCTTCAGGAAGCTCAATGGCTGGGGAGAACAGTTATCCTCATTGCCCCATTCTGGCCTCGCCAGGTATGGTTCACTTCTATGTGGTCTCGTGTAGTGTGTCCTCCCCGGATATTAGATTTGGCTCTGGATCTGATTTCTCACCCAGATCTGGTCAGTCTAAAGCTCACTGCTTGGCTGCTCCAATCCACATGATAATCAGGAATCATGGGTTATCTTCACCGGTCAAGAAGATATTGGTTGCAGCTTATAAATCTTCTACCAGGAAGATTTATTCCAGCAAGTGGAAATGCTTTTCTATTTGGGCATCTCAGCATGATTTAGACTCCTTTACTGCCCCAGTTCCAGCTATTCTAGTGTTTTTGGCAGGTATATTTCAACAAGGTGCCAACTTTTCTATGGTTAAGGTTCAACTGGCAGCTATATCCAACTTCCATGTAGGAGATAATGCAAAGCCTTTTTGAAAGGTACCTTTCTAAATAGGCCACTGATCAAGGACCCAACGCCCCCTTAGGATCTCACGCTGGTTCTTCAAGCTTTAGTTTCTTCCTTTGTTGAACCTGTAGCTTCTGTGGATCTGCAGATGTCCTTCAAGGATGCATCTGCAGTCCTTACAAATGGGTTGTCCTGTCGTCAGGCAGCCCTTCGGTCGGCCGGATTCCAAAGTCTGGGTCTGGCTTCGGCTGGTGTCGCACTTCACCAGACGTCATAGCTGCAGTTCTTCGGGTATAAAGGCATCAGCCGACGCCATTTTCCTCAGTCTTTCTTGCCGCGTGGCGCCTGAAGCAGAAGCTGTTCGCAAGTGCCGGTCGGTCAGATCCAGAGATTACTACTACCGAATACTACTTCGAAGACTTCTAAAAAGCTAAGTACCCCGTTGGGGACTCTTTCTTGCCTCAGCCGATGTCAGAAAAAGTGAATAACTGTTTAACTTGTGGGAAACAAATACCTCATAAAGATTTCCACTCTTACTGCTTACCTTGTTTAGGCCCAGACCACGACGTAGCAGCTTGTCTAGCCTGTGCTTCTTTTAACCGACGGACGTTTAGACGTCGGTCGGAATTTGCTGAGCAGTTTTTCAGCTCTGATTTTGCTTATATTATGCCGTCGGATCCTCCGACTTCACAAATAACCAAAAAACGCAGGGAAAAGGACCGACACTCGCGGTCCGCGGTTTCGGCCGAAACCGCGGTTAAGCCAACCACGAGTGTTTCAGTTTCGGCTGAAACCGAGCAAGCGGTTCTTCCTTCAGCCGAAAACATGCCTTCTACCGAGGCCTCTTCTAACCTGGTGGAATCGGCTTCTGAAATCCAACCTGCAGTTGCGGTTTCTCAGGAATTGTCTGACACTATTCCCTTGGATATTTCAACCCCTGCACATGGAGCTGCTAGGCCTCCTGCAGCCATGTCCATTAAGGCCTTTGCCAGGGCTAAAGCAGCTAAAGCTTCAAAAACTGTGCCTGTTAAGCCCCCCTCTCACAGGCCCAGCTCCAGTTCCCATATGCTTTCTCTGGCAGAGGATCTCATTTCTTTAATCCGGGGATCCCAACCTCATCCAGACAGGGCCTCTCATCCACCTCCAGAGAAGAGGCCTAGAGCAGAGCCCCCTGAGCCAGTATCCACAGATGATTCCTCTGATGACTCAGAAAATACAGACCCTCCAGAGGCTCCTTACTCCCCTTACGAAGACTCTGATGCTGAAGAGTTCATCCCTTCTGCCTCTCCACCTGAGGAATTTTCCTTTGGGGAAACCTTGCATGCTATGAGGGAACAATTTCAGTGGCAGGGCCAAGATTTCTCAGACTCCAGGAAAAGGCTTAGAACCTTTTTGCATTTACCACAACATAGGCCTTTAGCTATACCTCCAGTTCTTTCTGTCGTAGATGATGCATTTAATGATGCTTGTACTGCTCCTGATTCATTACCTCCGCCCCCTGCTAAGCCCGATAGGTTCTACAGGGTCCCGGACACACATCACCATTTATACAAGGCTCCTTTTGCAGATCCCGAGACTATCTCCCAGGGGCCTAAGGCTGTAGCAACTACCTCTGCTAAAAACCCCCTCCCCTCTGAAAGGGAATCCAGGTCCTTAGAGATGGGGTAAAAAAGTTTACACTTCTGCTACTCTGTCAGCTAGGGCCTTGAACTGTCAATTTCATATGATTCAATATCAAGAATTTATGCTAGACCAGTTAACTAAAAAACTGTCCTCTGATGAATCTTTAGATAAGAAGTATGTTCAGGAAATGGTACATAACATTCAGCAAGTTAGTAACCATTCTTTAAAGTGCGGCTATGATGCACTGGAGGCTTCCTTTAGATCAGCCATGACTGGCACAGTTATCAGAAGGCATGCATGGTTGAAAGAGCAGGCCTTACCGGACCATGTCAAATCAAAACTTTTAGATGCACCCATGGACAAGGTCAATTTATTTGGTTCTCCTGCACAGCAGGTACTGAAGAAGATGGAAGAGAAGGCAAAATCTGTACAAACAGTGAAAGATTTCTTACAGGTCCAACCTCCAAGGTTTAGCAGGAATTGGCCCTCCAAGAATTGGTCCTTTCCGGACTCCTCTAAAGCACAGAGAGGCAGGAATAGGCGTTCAAGAGGCAGAAACCAATCCAGGGGTGCCTACAGGGGACGCCAGTGGCAGGGTAACAACCAGCGAGGCACAGACGCAGCCACCACCAATACAACAACACAATCACAGTGACTTGGCTCTGGCACCGCCTACCAGGGAACAACTAGAAGCACCCTTAGGCGGAAAGCTAGCTTTATTTTCAAAGAACTGGCATTGCATCACAAGGGAAAAGTGGATTTTGCAAACCATAGACCAAGGTTACAGGTTCCATTTCCATACTCTACCAGGAAAGAGAGGAATGCCAAACCTACCACCTACTCAAAGGGCAGAAGCTCTAAAACAAATATCTCAATTATTAAGGATGAGAGCTGTGGAAAAGGTACCATCTATGGAACAAGGAAAGGGATTTTACTCCAGACTCTTCCTGGTACCAAGAAAAGAGAGCAAATGGAGGCCTATTCTCGGCTTGTCCGCTTTAAATACATTCCTCATTGTTCCAAAATTCAAAATGCTGACTCTACAGCAGCTTCTTCCCATGCTGGGCAAGGAGTCTTGGCTGGTAACTCTAGATCTCAAGGAGGCATACCTGCACGTCCCCATACGACCAAATTGCAGAAGATACCTCAGATTTCTTGCAGGATCAGAGCATTATCAATTCTCAGCATTGCCCTTTGGCTTATCTACTGCGCCCAGAGTGTTCACGAAATGCCTGGCATCAGTAATTGCTCATTGCAGGCTTCAGGGAATCCAAATTTACCCCTACCTGGACGACTGCCTGATACAAGCGGGCAACAAAAACAAGCTAACAGAAGACTTACAAAGAGTCATTTATCTGCTACAAGCCCTGGGATATACAGTCAATATAAAAAAGTCAAGGCTGATTCCATCCCAAAGGATAACCTTTCTGGGTGCAGAGCTGGACACATCAAAACAAATGGCATTCCTAACTGTAGAAAAGCAAGAGCAACTACCTCTCTACTTCTTGGCATTAGCAAAGCAGAACCATCTAACAGCAAGAAAAGTACTGCAAGCCCTGGGCTTCATGGCATCCTGCATAATTCTGGTCCCTCATGCCAGACTGCATATGAGAAAGCTACAGTGGTACCTAAAGAATTTGTGGTCTCAACACAAGCACAGCCTAGAAATCAAAATTCCAATAATCCCATGCCTGAAGCAAGAGTTCCTATGGTGGGCTCAGGCCTGTCAATCAAACACAGGATTGCCCTTCTGCAACATTTAACCAAGCCAAACCATCACGATGGATGCCTCAGACCTCGGTTGGGGGCCCACATGCTGGACAAGTGCATGCAAGGCTTATGGACTCAAGACCAGCTACACCTGCACATACATCTAAAGGAAATGCTGGCAGTAAAATTGGCAATCCAGTCATTCAGGCCATTTCTCAGAGAAGGTCAGTTGATGATAAGGACAGACAACACCACAGTTATGTGGTACATCAACAAGCAGGGAGGCACACATTCATACCCTCTATGCCGGCTGGCACTGGACCTATGGAATGTGGCTCTGAGCTACAACATTCAGTTACAAGCAGTTTTTGTACCGGGAAAAGAAAACATTCTATCAGACATATTAAGCAGGACTACCACGGATGCCCACGAATGGATGCTGCATCCGGACATCTTCAAAGCCATCACAAGAAAATGGGGACTACCACAAATAGACTTATTTGCATCCCCACGCAATCACCAGCTAAAGAAATTCTGCACAAGGACGTACCACCCACTTGCTTGGAAGGTGGACTCCCTATCTTTCAGTTGGAAAAACCTGACAGCATATGCATTCCCACCACTTCCTTTGATGCACAAGGTGCTATTGAAGATCAAAGAGGAAGGTCCAAGGATCATTCTGATAGCCCCGGACTGGCCAAGGCAACATTGGTACCCATTACTAAGGAGCATGTCTCGGGAACAAATATGGACACTACCCCTGGTTCCATTGCTGTTAACACAGAACAACTACAACATACTGCATCCAAACCTGAAAACTCTGCAGCTGACTGCCTGGAACATTACATAAGATCAATTAACCCAAATTTATCCCAAAGGGTTAAAGACATTATCCTTGAGGCTCGCAGACCTTCAACAAGAAAAAATTATGCAGCAAAATGGAAAAGATATCTCATTTGGAGTACTGCAAAGGGAGAAGATGTGTCACTGGTAAACATAGCCAACATCCTGGAGTACTTGGCAGAGCTCTTCCATACAGGCCTGTCCTATTCTTCCATCAAGATACATGCATCAGCTATTTCAGCAGAATACAGCTTGGATCCTCCTGTCTTCTCACATCCTCTGCTCAGGCAGTTTCTGAGAGGAATTAAAAATGTAAAACCTCCTAGGAAACCACCATTGCCAGCATGGAACTTGAACTTTGTACTAGAAAAATTGACACTTCCTCCTTTCGAACCAGCAGCAACAGCAGAATTACAATACTTATCATGGAAGACTGCTTTCCTGCTGGCAATCACCTCAGCAAGAAGGGTATCTGAACTACAGGCATTAATGGCAGTGCAACCCTTCCTGATCTTCCATCAAGATAGTGTCCATGAGAACAAATCCTACATTTATGCCTAAGGTGGTATCCAGAGTGTCTTTAAATCAGGCTATCCCTCTACCTACATTCTTCCCCAACCCACAGAACAGGGGAGAAAGGCTGTTACATACCTTGGATGTGCATAGACAATTACGATACTACCTGGACAGGACCAAGTGCAATAGAAAGACTGACCAGCTACTGGTAGCTTATGCAACAGGAAGGGAAGGAAAAGCAATTTCAAAACAGACAATCTCCAAGTGGATAGGAAATTGCATTAGATTTTGTTACTCCTATCATGGAAAGAAAACTCCAGAGAACATCAGGCCTCACTCCACAAGGGCTACAGCCACTACCACAGCTTTCTTACGAGGAGTGGCTACCAAGGACATTATAGAGGCTGCTACTTGGACCTCCGTGCATACATTTGCCAAGCATTATAATTTACCTTTATACTCTAGATCCGAGCAGGTTTTGCCACTGCTGTTTTGCAAGGGATCCTAACCACACCATAATCTCTCTTTTATCCTCCTCCCCTAGTTTGGCTATGGTATTCTACCCATTTGTAAGGACTGCAGATGCATCCTTGAAGGACATAGTACAGTTTTGTACCTACCATAAATGTAGATGTCCGATAGGAATGCATCTGCAGTCAGGATTACCCACCCGCCTTCCCCTCTGTGGTACTCCTAGGGTATTTGCCATCTTTTAGCTAACTGGGGGGGGATCTATTATGGTGTATTTGTTTGTATATATGTACATACATGCTTATTTTTTGTGTTTGCTATCTACTATTTGGAAACATTGGCATTTATCCAAATTTAGCCATCCAAGAGGGCACCTGGCATCTGGGGCAAGAAACACTGAGGAAAATGGCGTCGGCTGATGCCTTTATACCCGAAGAACTGCAGCTATGACGTCGGGTGAAGTGAGACACCAGCCGACGCCAGACCCAGACTTTGGAATCCGGCCGACCGAAGGGCTGCCTGACGACAGGACAACCCATTTGTAAGGACTGCAGATGCATTCCTATCGGACATCTACATTTATGGTAGGTACAAAACTGTACTTTCTTGTCCTGGAAGTCAGCCGTTTTGATTGCTATCATGTCAGCCAAAAGTGTCTCTGAGCTTCAGGCATTATTGGTCAAACCTCCTTATATGCTTTTTCATAAGGACAGGGTGTCCTTGCGCACTAATCCCACTTGCCTTCTGAAAGTGGCTTTGGAATCCAACATTAATCCGGTAATTAATCTCACTGTTTTCTTTCTGAATTTCTAAGCTAGGGGAGAGAACAAGTTACACGTGTTGGATGTTCATAGACAGTTACGTTTTTACTTGCATAGAAACAAGTCTTTCCATAAGTGTGACCAACTCTTTGTTTCTTACCCTAAGCCCTTTTTAGGGAAACCTGTAGTGAAGGTTACCATTGCCCGCTGAATCTTGTGTAATTCTGGCCTGTTCAGCAAAGGGATTATCTTCCCCAGATCACATTAAGGCGTATTCTGCTAGCTCTATGGCTCCTTCAGCTGCCTACTGGTCAAGAGTTTAATTGGATGAGATGTGCTATGTGACTGCATGAGCATCTTTGCATATTTCATTTCCCACTACAAGTTAGATCTTCTATCCAGAAGCAGGGCATCCTTTGTCTCCGCCGTGCTCCGGAATGTCCTTCCACGAGGGCCTCCCAGGAGTTTGGTAGCTGGGGACTCTGTCACACAGGTTGAAGACCAAATGAAAACAACGACTTCAGAAAAAGAAGTTATGTACTCACCATAATGTTACATCTGAGTTGTTACTTTTTATTTGTCTTCAGTTATTCTCTCGTATCCCTTTACTTTAGTTATTCTCACTTCAAAATTGCTGCATTTGTGTGAAAGAGTGGTCATTAAAATAAAAATGGAAACCTGTCTTGCTCTTTATTCAAGATCTACAGCAAGCTCAGAAACCTTGGAAAGCAATATACTTTGAACTTAAAAAAAAAATAATAATAATAATAATAATTGCTCTTGTGTAGAGGGAGAAGTAAAACTTGAGGATGTACACAATCAGGTTGTTGCACCTGAGCCACTGTCGTATGAACAGTCCCATACTGAGCAGCTGAATGTCACCTTATGAGGAAAAATATATGCGACCAGTGCACAAAAAATAAGGCATTCAGAAACATTAAATGGTATGAGACTACAGAAAATGATTCATATCCTGCAATGAAAGATATTACATGTGTAAGCAGTTTTGTTTTATTTGAATGCCTCATTGCTTCATTCCTGGTCTGCTTTCCATTTTAAACCAATGGCAGAAGTATTGTAGGTCTTTCTAAGCAGTCTTATGCACATGAATTTTCTTGTGCCTTTTTTTCCGCCCAAGATGCCACAATTGCTTCTACCCTAATATTGCATGCATTTTATGCAGCCTTGCTTCCCTTCTAACATAAAGTACATCAGAGGCATAAATCAGGGACTTCTGCATGCCTTTTCCTTGTGTCCAGTGGTGTCACAGAGTCAGAGATGTGTACTTCAGTGTATGCCCCTATTATAGTTGTCACTACTTCCACTGCCTAGCACTGGGGAAAGTCATGTGGTCACTACAGAAGGTCCACCTGACTGAGCACCAGCACTGTTTAAGTAAGTGAAGTCACTGTTAAATGTGGCAACTGAGATGAAGCTTAAATGTGTGTTTAACCTTGTGATCTGTATCATGGGCATATATGAGACTGAATGAGGACTAATCTGTCTAGCAACCACCCTCACTGATGGTTGGGGATTACACACCTGTGCCTCTCCTTTGCATGATTAGTATTGGCAAGAGATCATTAGATTCACTGCTGAGAAACAGTTGCCAGATATTTTTGTTAAATTTGACCAGTGGCCCTTTCTTACGGTTCCCACCACTAGATGAGAAAGGCTACACAAATATCCATTTGTTGAGCTCTGGCATTGGATTGTATTAGCAAGTGTCATGTTGCCACCTTCTATGTTGTTGAAGTGAATGTCAGTGGTTAGACAGAAAAATTCAATTTTTTGAGTTTGACAGTGCTCTGTGATGAGAAACACATGGGCACTGTATAGTGGAGGGAAAAACAAAATAAGGCTGATGGTTGTAGTGGCCAGTGTTCTATTTACAGCAAAACAACATTATGTACTGGAAATATCTAGAATGGTTACTTTGTTTATTTTGCTTTTATGAAAACTAGGGCAGTGTGTCTGAAATAATTCAAGATGAATGCTTTTATTGTGTTGTTGGGGTAAACAAAGAGAGGTACTCAGCAAATTAACTTGTTTGTTTCCCTAAATTAATGTGGTGACACTCACTTTGTATGACCATAAGTATGATTTCTTGCAGCAGTTTTAATGGCAGACAGAACTGACTGTGTTTGAAAGTCAAAGTTTACTTTTTGGTACTTCGTTTAGTCATGGCTAACTTCAGATAGTTATACTCACTGGCTGCCTACAGACACTCACAGTTGCAAGGCGAGGGCTTTCCATCAGAAGTGTGAGGTCTTCTACTGCAAATCCTAATATTTCCAACAAATGATACTGAATTTCAAATCTTAGTGTTACATATTTAAAGCATTTTTGCAAGAGGACCCGCATTATTGCTGCTTAATATGTACTTAACTCCTAGATCACAGTGCATCAGAGTAGGGGGAGTACTTTAAGGTATCATAGTTTCAAACTTAATATTCATTTACCTTAATTCACACTTAAATTTTGGGCCAAGCGTAATCTCTAGGCAGCCTTTCTATCTTCTGGAGTAAGGGTAGGGAATTATGATAGGCACTTGACTTGGCGTGTCTAGATGTGAGCAGAACTTTTGATTACATATCAGTGCACTAGAGATGAACAGTTGTTTTAATCCTTCAAGCCTTTCAGGACTCCTTTCTGTCAGGTGTTCTGATTGTACACGCCAACAATGTAACAGTCATGTTGTACATCTGCAGCAAGGGGAGACTTGTTACTTCCCCTTACTCAGGGAAACCATGAGAATTTTGAGAGTGGGCAATGCTTACCATCTATCTTCTGGTTGTGGTTTATATTCCTGGGAGCTTCAAATGGAGCATCTGCTTACTTTTGCTCCAGAAGTGGTCCCTCAGCTTCTCAGTGGTGAGGAAACTCACCTATCCGATCAACACAAAGCGCAAGTACTTCTTTTCCCTTATGTCATCATCAGGAGCTCTCTCTTGTCCCACAAGTGGGCAGTGGATTCTCCTGTCTCTCTTCTCTAGTTCCTCTGTTGAACTTAGTGTTCGCCCATGAGGTGAAAGGCCAAAGCCATACTCGTAAACCCTTATTGGCCCTAGCAGATGTAGTTCCCTCTCCTCCTGCCTTAACTGACAGAGAAGCACTTCTTATTGAGACTAGTGAAGAAACTGTTGATGTTCTTTGTGTTTCACTGTTGCAGTCATTCCATTTGGGTTGTCTGCTTGCAGGTAGCCTTCAGTCGGCCTGATTATCAAAGTCTTGGGTCCTGCGTCAGTTGCTGTCTCATCTTCCATGACGTCAGGTAGTCAGGGGTATAAAGCATGCAGCCGACACCATTACATCAGTCTTTCTTGCCATGTGGTGCCTGAAGCAGAAGTAGTTCGCAAGTGCCGGTCGGCCAACTCCTGAAATTTTCGTTTTCGAGTTTCAGATCCGAAGTCTTAGAAAAAGCCAAGTGCTCCATCGGGGATCCTGTTTTCTTGCTCTAAACCGATGTCAGTAAAAGTTAACAATTGTATTTCTTGTGAAAAGCAAATACCTCAAAGATTTTCATTAGTACTGCATTCATTGCTTAGTCCCAGACCACGACGACCCTCGCTGTCAGTTTTATGCCTTATTCAATCCTCGAACGTCTGTTCATTTTCGCATCTAACTATTTTGGTACTCGGTTCAGTTATCCAGAAATGGTTTTGGTAAGCCATCTGACTACCGGCATTTCGAAAAAACGTAGAGATAAAGACAGATCGCATAGGTCCAAAGCTGCCGACGACGCTTCCGTTAAGCTAGTCGCCAGTTTGCTGGTACTCAGTGAGGCGCTTTTGCAGCCCCTAATACCCGCTATGTCAGATTCGCAGGCCTCTACTGAGACCCATTTGGAGTCAAGTATGCCGCGAGATGCTTCTTCGACTATGGAACCTGCAGATGTCTCTACCTTGGATGGGTCCGTAGTCGCTGTGCAGGCACCGGCTTCTGAGGGTGTATTCAGGCCTACTGACTTGCATATCAAACCAATGCCATCTTCTTCTAGGCCTAAAACTCTATCCATGCCTAGAAAACTGACACCCAGACTGCATGGTCAGGCCCCTATGCCTAAAAAATAAATGATAAGAATGGCTGAAGACCTTATCAGGGGAAGCCACCCTTCTCCCTCTAAGAGACCTAGAACTGATTTTCCTTCTGATTTTTCTGATCAGGATTCCGAAATTTCTGTTTCTTCTGATGACCAGGATTTGCTCTTCTCTACCTATGAGGATTCTGATGCAGAGGACTCAATTCCCTCTGCTTCCCCTCCAGACGATTTCTCTTTTGGCAAAACTTTGTATACTCTTAGGGAGCATTTTCGCTGGGAAAGCCAGAATTACTCTGACTCCAAAAAGAGGCTTAGGGAATTCTTACTCGTACCTCAGCACAGGCCTTTGGCTATCCCTCCTGTACTGGACATTGTAGATGATGCCTTCATGGAATCTAGCCTGGCCCCAGACACTTTACCTCCGGCTCCCAGGAAACCTGACTGGTATTACAGAGTACCTGACCCTCACACGTTCCTCTTTAAGAATCCTACTGTGGATCCAGAGACCATTTCACAGGGACCCAAAGGCATTAAGGCTACTACTGCCAAAAACCCTACCCCCTCTAATAGAGATTCCAGGGCCCTGGACAGATTGGGTAAGAAGGTATACACTTCTGCTACTTTGGCCATTAGGGCCTTAAACTGCCAGTTTCATATGTTAAAATATCAGCAGCATATTATTGGATTACTTAAACAGAAAATTATGTTATTCCTGACTGTGCTGAAAATAAAGAATTACAGGATGTAATGCATTCTGCTGAACAAGTTGGTAAACATACTTTGCAATGTGGTTTTGATTCCTTAGAGGCATCTTGCGGGGCTGCTGTTACTGGGTCTGTACTTAGAAGGCATGCTAGGCTTAAGGAGCAAACTTTACCAGATAATGTTAAAGCTAAATTACTGGATGCTCCCTTAAACCAAGACCACCTGTTTGGCAACAAAGCAGAAGTACTACTTAAAAGATGGAGGAAAAAGCTAAATCTATGCAAACTGTTAAAGATTTCCTGCAAGTAGAGCCTCCCAGATTTAGTAGGCACTGGCCTTCTAAGAATTGGTCCTCTCCTGTCTCTTCCAGGCCTTCTCAGTCCAAACCCAGGACCAGCAGACCAACCAGGCTTCAGTCTCAAGGTGCTCACAGGCATAAGCAGTGGGGGGCTCCCTCTTCCAAAGCTGGAAATGGTAAGGCACCCCCCTATAGTATGCTGTCACAATGACTTAACCTTAAACCTTCCAAGCCCTGCTCAACTGACTTCCTTTAGGGGGAAAGATCGCCCTGCATGCAAAAAACTGGGAACTCATTACCAAAGATAAATGGGTTCTAAATATAGTTTCCCAAGGATACAGATTCCACCTCCACTCCTTACCAACCCCAAACGGTTGGCCAGACCTACTCCCAATTCAGTGGGCAGAGGCTCAACAGGTTCTCAATCTTCTAAGTATCAGGGCTATTCAACCTGTCCCAGAAGAGGAATGGGGACAAGGTTTTTACTCGAGACTTTTCCTGGTACCCAGAAAAGACAATACCTTGCGTCCTATCTTGGACTTGTCTATCCTAAACACCTTTTTGGTAATCCCAAAATTCAAACTGCTTACTCATCAGCTGCTTCCCATGCTAGGCAAAAATGCCTGGTTGGCAACACTGGATTTAAAGGAAGCTTACCTGCACATCCCAATAAGGGAATCTTGCAGAAAATACCTACGCTTCATAGCAGGCTACATGCCCTATCAGATGTTCATCGTGTTTCACTGCTGTAGTCATTGCATTTGGGTTATCCTGCCGTCAGGCGGTCCCGCAGTCAGCCATAGTTCCAAAGTCTTGGTCCGGCGTCGGCTGCCGTCGCCTCTTCTCTGACGTCAGTGCGCCAGGGGTATATAAGATGCCCGACACCATTTTCTTCAGTCTTTCTTGCCGCGTGCTGCCCGAAGCAAAAGCAGTTCGCAAGTGCCGGTCGGCCTACTCCTGAGATTTTCGAATTCGAATTTCAGAACCGAAGTCTTCAATAAAGCTAAGTACCCCGTTGGGGAAGCTTTTTCTTGCCTCAGACCGATGTCAGTAAAAGTTAATAATTGTATTTCTTGTGGGAAGCAAATACCTCATAAGGATTTTCATTCTTACTGTATTCCATGCCTAGGCCCTGACCATGACGTTATTAGTTGTCGGTTTTGTGCTAGATTTAAAAAACGCACTGTTAAACGTCGGTTTGATTTTGCTTTGCATTACTTTGGCCGAAGGTTCAATTATACAATGCCGTCGGAACAACCGATGACCGGAATTCACAAAAAATGCAAAGACAAGGATAGGGACAGGCATCCGAGGTCCAAAACCAGCGACGAAGCCTCTTCTAGGCCAGTCGCCGGTTCTCAGTGAAGTGCTTTCGCAGCCCCTGACACCCGCTACCTCAGAGCCACAGGCCGCCTCCGACTCGCACGTGGAGATTACTAGACCCCTCTGGAAACTCAAGGTATTGGGCCTACAGAAACGAATCCCTCAGATGGGTCCGGAGCCGCTGAGCAGGCACCGGCTTCTGAGGGTGTTTTCAGACCTTCACAGCTTACCTTCAAAACAACAACCAAGTCTAAAACACCATTAATGACAAAGAAACAAGTACAGCATTCTCCTGGACAGGCCTCCATGCCTAAGAAACAGATGCTCAAAATGGCCGAAGACCTAATCACTCTGATCAGAGGTTCCCATCCCTCTCCTGATAAAAGGCCTAGGCAGGATAACAGACTATGACTCTTCTGTTCAGGTTTCCATTTCCTCTGACTCCTCTTCAGACCAGGGATACTCTATACCCCCCTATGAGGATTCTGATGCTGAAGAATCCATTCCTTCAGCCTCTCCTCGGATTACTCTTTTGGGGAAACTTTACATGCCATGAGGGAGCATTTCCACTGGGAAAGCCAGGATTACTCAATCCAAGAAAAGGCTCAGAGATTTTCTTTTATTGCCTCAGGACAGGCCCATTGCTATTCTGCCTGTGTTAGACATTGTGGATGATGTGTTCTCCGAATCTAGTTTAACTCCTGATTCTTTGCCCCCAGCTCCAGTCAGGCCATACAGGTACTACAGAGTCCCTGACTCTCACAAATTTCTCTATAAAAACCCTGCTGCTGACCCAGAAACTATTTCCCAGGGTCCCAAAGGGGTAAAAGCTTCCACTGCTAAAAATCCAGTCCCCTCTGACAGGGATTCTAGAGCACTGGATAGATGGGGGAAGAAAGTTTACACTTCTGCAACTTTAGCAGTAAGGGCTTTAAATTGCCAGTTCCACATGTTTAAATACCAACAATATTTAATGTTTCTGTTAAAACAGAAAATGCTTACAAGCTTAGAAAGTCCTGATTCTAAGGAAATGCAGGATTTATTGCATGCAACTGAACAAGTGGGAAAACATACTCTGCAATGTGGTTTTAATTCATTAGAGGCGTCTTGTAGAGCCGCAGTTACAGGATCTGTGATTAGAAAGCATGCTTGGTTAAAAGATCAAAGTTTACCTGACCATGTTAAGGCAAAATTATTGGATGCTCCTTTACAGCATGATATCTTGTTTGGTATTAAGGCAGAAGAGGTGTTAAAGAAAATGGAGGATAAAGCAAAATCTATGCAAACAGTGAAGGATTTCTTACAGGTAGAGCCACCTAGATTTAGCAGAAATTGGCCTTCAAAAAATTGGTCCTTTCCAGTGTCAAACAGACCACAAAGAGGCAGATACAGACGCCCAAGAGGCAGATCTCAGCCCCAAGGCTCTTACAGACCACGACAGTAGGGGTGCTTCAACCCCAAAAGGAGGAGAAGACAAGTCACAACCTTATAGGAAACAGTGCCAATGACTTACCCTTCCAAATGTCAAGCACTTACCTTTTGGAAGCTCCTTTAGGGGGAAAACTAGCACTTGCATCTAATCACCCAAGACAAATGGGTACTGAATATTGTGTCTAAAGGTTACAGGTTCCACTACCACACTCTACCAAGGCCAAAAGGAATGCCAGACCTGCCACAAAATCACTGGGCAGAGGCACAAAAACAAATCACAGCCCTCATGGACATGAGAGCTATTCAAAAAGTGCCACAACATGAAGAAGGACAAGGAAATTACTCCAGACTTATCTTGGTCCCCAGAAAAGACAAAGCCTGGAGACCCATACTGGACCTATCTATTCTAAATGCTTACCTGGATGTTCCGACATTCAAAATGTTGACATTACAGCAGCTTCTGCCCATGCTGGGCAAGAAGGCTTGGCTTGTTACTCTGGACCTCAGAGGCATACCTGCATGTCCCTATCAGACAAAATCACAGAAGATACCTCAGATTCAAAGCTGGTACAATGCACTACCAATTCTCTGCACTACCCTTTGGCTTATCTACTGTGCCCAGGGTCTTTACAAAGTGCCTGGCACCAGTAATTGCATTTCGCAGACAAAAAGAATTCAAATATATCCATACCTGGACGACTGCCTCATTCAAGCAGACACAAAGGACATTCGTCTAAAGCATCTGGCATTCGTAAAAAGGTTGCTAATTTCTCTAGGGTACACAGTAAACGAAAATAAGTCAAAACTAGTGCCCTCACAACAGATTATATTCCTGGGTGCCAGCGTCAATACAATGGCCCAGATGGCTTATCTCACGCCAAGTTCAACTAACTCAATATTTTCAATTACTGGCAAAAAAGTCCCATCTCCCTGCAAGAAAAATTCTGCAGGCCCAGGGATTCATGGCATCCTGCATACTACTAATACCATATGCCAGACTGCATATGAGGAAATTACAATGGTACCTAAAAAGTGTTGGACTCAACACTCTCAGTCTAGAAGCAGTAATACCAATGATTCCCTGCCTACAACAGGAGTTTCGATGGTGGGCACAGGCATGTCACCTAAACAAGGGTCAGCCTTTTACTCTACCCATAGCCAGGCAGACTCTAACAACAGATGCTTCGGATTATGCCTGGGGAGCACACATGGCAGGAAAATGCATTCAGGGCAAGTGGACCACAGACCAAATGCATCTTCACATCAATCAAAAAGAGATGTTGGCTGTTCAAAATGCCCTAACAGCTTTCAAGGACCTTCTACATCCAGTACAATTATTATTAAAGACAGACAACACCACAGTTATGTGGTACATAAACAAGCAAGGGGGCACTCATTCTTGTCCCCTATGCAGACAAGCCATGACCTTGTGGAACACAGCTCTAGCGTATCAAGTTCAGCTGCAAGCACAATTCCTGGCAGGAAAGAAAAATACTCTGGCAGACGATCTAAGCAGAAATATCATGGACCCTCACGAGTGGAAATTGAATCCACAAATCTTCAGCATGGTAAAAAATGGGGATGCCCAGACATAGATCTTTATGCCTCCCCACTGAATTGCCAACTACCAAAATTCTGCACAAGGACTTATCGCACACAAGCATGGAAAAGTGGATGCTCTCTCGTTCAGCTGGAAAAACCTAAAAGTTTATGCCTTCCCACCACTGCCTCTCCTTTCAAAGGTACTCCTAAAAGCCAGACAAGGAAAAACCACAGATGATCCTGATTGCTCCAGACTGGCCACGCCAGCACTGGTGCCCAATCTTAAAGAACTTAACTCAAGGCCCACCATGGATTTTGCCTCAAATTCCACATCTGACTCAACAAAACAATCAGATCCTGCATGGTCAGCTCAAAATCCTAAACCTAGCTGCATGGCAGATTCATTAGTCAAACGGGCAACACCTCTCTCTAAAGCGGTTATGGATGTAATTTTGGAGGCCAGGAGGCCTAGCACCAGGAAAGCTTACTCAGAAAAATGGAAGAGATTCTGTGCCTGGAACCAGGCTCAAAGCCTTGACCCTCTTGTCCCAAACATTCCTCAGATTTTACAATACTTAACTGAGATGCTGGACAAAGGCCTATCCTTCTTATCAATTAAGATCCACGCCATTTCAGCACATTACAACACATATTCTCCTTTATTCTCTCATCCCTTGCTAAAGCAGTACCTCAGAGGGGCTAAAAACATAAGACCGCCCCGGAGAGCACCAACACCAACTTGGGACCTCAATTTCATTTTGGAAAAACTGACCCTGCCACCTTTTGAGCCAGCCAATACAGCCGATCTAAACTTTTTATCATGCAGAACAGCTCTGCTCCTGGCAGTAACTTGAGCACGAAGAGTCTCAGAGCTACAGGCATTAATGGCAGTGGAACCTTTTATAATTTTTCAT